>NC_056731.1:1190502109-1190802109 GCF_019279795.1 Protopterus annectens | reverse complement strand
GATATCTTCCCAGCGCTTTCTAATTGCAACGCATATCCCGGGGAGAACCGATGTTACACCCGACAAGCTCAGCAGGGCAATCTTGATGCCTCATGAGTGGTCTATGAATCAGAAAGTCGCAGAACAGATTGTCTGCAAATGGGGACAGCATTTCTGTGATCTGTTTGCCACCCCAATGAACACCAAATGCAGCAGCTACTTCACCCCCCCCCGGGGGGGGGACACACACTAAGAGACGCACTTGTCCACAATTGGCCCTCGGGACTTCTTTATGCTTTTCCTCCCTTTCTGCTATTATCGAAAATTATCCAGAAAGCAAAGACTTTGGGAAGCAGAATAATTCTCATCATTCCTTACTGGCCTCGTTAGATTTGGTTCCCTTTTCTTGGGCCTCACCTTCGGGACGATCCATGGACTCTGGACCCAGTACCAGACCTTCTAACACATATGTCACGTTCCATCCCTGTTTCCACACCTTCAACTTGACAGCGTGGCTGCTCCACTTCCATCCCTAGTCAGGCTTTATGATTTCTCCCATGCGGTTACACATATCTTGACGTCATCTCATAAACCTTTTACAAGAAAATTATACACTAGCAAATGGAAAAGATTTTCTCTTTGGGCACAAGCTAGGAACATAGAGCCATACACGGCCTCCACTCCCTTAGCATTAGAATTTCTAACCAAACTTTTTCATCAGGGATCAGCTGCTGCTACAATCAAATTTCAATTAGCAGCTATCTCCAATTTTCATTGGGTCCACATGAACCTAATCTTATGGCTCACAGATTGTGTAAATCATTTCTAAAAGGCACTACCTTACTAAGACCTCCTTTTCAAGAACCTGTATCTCACTGGGATTTAAATTTTGTTCTTTCAAAACTTACCTCACCACCTTTTGAACCTTCACTTACATGTGATTTAAAGTTCCTTTCATGGAAGACCATTTTTCTGGTAGCCATTACGTCTGCCAGAAGAGGGTCAGGGCTGCAAGCACTCTCAATCAAACCTCCTTACTTGATATTCCATAGAGACAGAGTTCCCTTCGCACTAACCTTTCCTTCGTCCCTAAGATTTGTTCACAATCAAACATTAATCAAACTATTGAACTGCCAGTCTTTTTTCCAAATCATACAAACAAAGCAGAATATAAGTTTCATCAACTTGATGTACACAGACAGTTAAGGTTCTATCTACATAGAATTAGAGAGTTTAGGAGATCAGACCAATTATTTATCTTTTTCAGAGACGAGAAAAGGAATGCCAGTCTCCAAGATAACGTTACCAAACTGGATTTCAAACTGCAAATCTTTTATTTACTCTTCTAATGGCAAAGAACTCCCATTTAAAATTAAAACTCATCCCACCAGATCTATATCCACATCTGCTGCCTTTCAAGCCAGAATTCCAATGGACAGTGTATGTGCAGCAGCAACTTGGGCTACCCCTCATACCTTTATTACTCATTACAAATTGGACTTGGTCTCCAGTGGTAGAGCCTCCTTTGGTTCCACAGTTCTTAGGAGTATATTCCCATGAGCCACTTGAGAAAAAGGTGCTAGGGACGCTGTCCCATATGTAAGAATGAAGACAAGATAGGACTGCAGAACATAAAGAAGTTATGTACTCTCCGTAACGTTCCATGTTTGTAGTCCATCTTGCCCTTCATTCTTATGAACCCACCCACCTACCTCCGTCAATGTATCCTTGGAGGATCTGGAGACAAGATAATATCTATCTTCCTTAGAGTTGGAGACCTTTCATCTTTTGTTTTTCCTTGTGGAAATACTTTTATACCACTATTATAGACAGCAGCAAACAATATCTGGGGATTGTTACTAGTGCATTGTGGGATAACCTGCCTTCCCATGAGCCGACTTTGAGCTTTGTAATCGGCCGAGTCGGAGCCGAGGATTGGCTCCAAACCCATATGTAAGAATGAAGGGGGAGATGGACTACAGGCATGGAATGTTATGGTGAGTACATAACTTCTTTTTTACATAAAAAGTAATCAAACCATATTAACAAGTTCACGTTTACAAATGTACATTACATATGTTATCCTGCACAATATAATCAATCCGGCATTACATAAATTCAATTTCTGCCTTATCTTAAACCTCATTCCTCCTCCAAAACATTTTTCTGCATGTATTGTTCCCAGAGTTTCCATTTTGTCTATGTAATTTACTCCTACTCTTTTCTAGAGATTACAGTTTCCTGATGTTCATCATGTTTCACTGTTGCAGTCATTACACTTGGGTTTATCCTGCTGGCAGGCTACCCGCAGTCGGCTTGAATTTCAAAGTCCTGGTCCGGCGTCGGTTGCTGTCGCCTCTTCCCTGACGTCAGTGCCCCAGGGGTATAAAAGATGCAGCCAACACCATTTTCTTCAGTCTTTCTTGCCACACGGTGCCCGAAGCAAAAGCAGTTCGCAATAGCTGGTCGGCCGACTCCTGAGATTTTCAAAATCGAATTTCAGATCCGAAGTAGTCAATAAAGCTACGTACCCCATTGGGGAAACTTTTTTCTTGCTCCAGACCGATGTCAGAAAAAGTTAACAATTGTATTTCTTGTAGGAAGCAAATACCTCATAAGGATTTTCATTTTTACTGTATTCCTTGCCTAGGCCCTGACCACGACGTTGCTAGCTGTCGGTTTTATGCTAGATTTAACCAATGCACTATTAAGCGTCGGTACGATTTTGCTTTTCATTACTTTGGCCGAAGGTTTAATTATATAATGCCGTCGGAACAGCCGACGACCGGAGTTTATAGAAAGCGCAAGGATAAGGAAAAGGACAGGAATCCGAGGTCCAAAACAGACAAGGCCTCCGCTTCGCCAGTCGCCGATTTGCCGGTTCTCAGTGAGGCGCTTTCGCAGCCCCTGATGCCCGCTACCTCAGAGCCACAGGCAGCTACCGACTCCCACGTGGAGACAGCTAGGCCTCTGGATACTCAAGGTATTGGACACTTGGAAACTATTCCCTCAGATGGGTCCGGAGCCACTGAGCAGGCATAGACTTCTGAGGGTGTTTTCAGACCTACACAGTTATATATTAAGCCAACCTCAGCTTCCAAGGCAAAGACTAAAACAGCTTTAAAGACTAAGAAACAAGTACAGCATTCTCCTGGACAGACTTCCATGCCTAAGAAACGGATGCTTAAAATGGCTGAAGACCTGATTACTTTGATCAGGGGTTCCCATCCCCCTCCTGATAAGACGCCTAAGCAAGACAGAATATGATTGCTCTGACCAGGTTTCCATTTCCTCTGACTCCTCTTCAGAACAGGGATACTCTTTGCCTCCCTATGAGGATTCTGATGCTGAAGAATCTATTCCTTCAGCTTCCCCTCCTGGGGATTATTCTTTTGGGGAAACCCTGCATACCATGAGGGAGCATTTCCACTGGGAGAGCCAAGATTACTCAGAATCTAAGAAAAGGCTCAGGGACTTTACTCTACTACCCCAGCATAGACCTCTTGCTATTCCACCTGTTCTAGATATTGTAGATGTATTTTCAGAGTCCGACCTGTCTCCTGACTCTTTGCCTCCTGCACCTGTTAAGCCAGACAGATACTACAGGGATGTCCTTCAAGAATGCAACTGCAGTCATAACATGTGGGTTGTCCTGCCTCAGGCAGCCCTCGGTCGGCCGGATTCCAAAGTCTGGGTCCGACGTTGGCTGATGTCGCATTTCTCTCCAACGTCAGAGCGGTTGGAGTACATAAGCATCAGCCGACGCCATTTTCTCCAGTGTTTCTTGCCAAGCAGTTCGCAAGTGTCAGCTCCTGTATTCTAAGTCATCAAAAGCTATTTCTTGCCAAGCCGATGTCAGAAACAAATACCCCATAAGGATGCCTTGGCCCAGACCACGGACTGTGTAGCCTGTGCTCGCTTCAACAAGCGCACCCAGGCTTTTACACCATGCCGCGGATCTTGACCAACATCCTCGACCCACAGACTCCACTCCAAAACCTACTCTTCTCCAAGACACCACTCCGAGCTAGTTATCGATTTTCCTCCGGATACCGAAACCGAGGAAATGCCCGAGACCATTGGTGTAGACAAGGTCACTCATGCACGTGGAGCTGCCAGGCCTCCTATGGCCATGTCTATTAAGGCCTACACTAGGGCTAAGGCAGCCAGCAAAACAAAACATCTTACTACTAAAACCTTACCTCAGCCTTCTTCAGAGACACAAATTATGTCTATGGCTGCTGACTTAATTTCTATGATTAGAGGTTCACAGGCCCATCCTGAGAGAGGATCCCAGCCTCCTTCTGATAAAAGGCCCCGGGTTGAACCCTCTGACCCTATCCCTTCAGATGAAGATTCTGAGGGCTCTGTCCACTCGGATAGCCAGGAAGAGCTCTTCCAGACCTATGAGGACTCGGATGCAGAAGATTCCATCCCCTCGGCCTCCCCTCCTGAGGATATTTCTTTTGGGGAAGTTCTGCATACCATGAGGGAACATTTCAAGTGGCAAGGACAGGAATATTCTGATTCCAGAAAAAACCTTAGGACTTTACTTAAGAAGCCCCAGCACAGGCCCTTAGCTATTCCTCCTGTACTTGACGTTTTGGATGATTTATATTCTGACTCTAGTGCTACCCCAGACTCTCTTCCTCCGGCTCCAGCCAAGCCAGACAGGTATTACAGGGTTCCAGAAAAACATTTCCATTTATTCAGGGCCCATACTGCTGATTTGGAAACTATTTCACAGGGGCCTAAAGGAGTTTCAGCTTCCACCTCTAAAAATCCATTGCCCTCCAACAGGGAAGCTAGGTCATTAGAGAGAGATGGGGCAAAAAGGTTTGCACATCCACTACCTTATCTATGAGAGCTTTGAATTGCCTTTTTCATATGTTACAATATCAGGATTTCCTGTTAGAAGATTTACAAAAAACATTAGCCACTCCTGATCCTTTAGACAGGAAGGCTTTGCAGGAAGCTGTACATAACACTCAGCAAGTAAGCAATCACTTCCTGCAGTGTGGATATGATGCACTGGAAGCTTCATGTAGGGCAGCTATGACAGGGGCAGTCATTCGTAGACATGCATGGTTAAAAGATCAACCTCTACTAGATCATGTAAAGGCAAAACTTCTGGATGCACCTTTGGAAAAGAACAAGCTTTTTGGTGCTAATGCTAAGGATGTGTTAAAGACCATCGAAGAAAAAGCAAAATCAGTTTAGATGGTGAAAGATTTCCTCCAGGTTCAACCCCCCAGATTCAGTAGGAATTGGCCTTCAAAAACTGGTCCTTTCCTAATCCAGAAAAGTTTCAAAGGGGTAAAACAGACGTGGCCGAGGAAGAGGCCAATACAGAGGCCCTTACAGGGGACGACATTGGCAGCCAGGAAACCAAAGAAGTGACGCAGGGGTTTCACCTGCCCCACAGCCACAATCTCAATGACTTTCCTCTACTTCGAGGAACAAATAGAAGCTCCGGAAATTATCTCTGTTTGCAGAAAATTGGCACAGACTGACAAAGGACAAATGGATTTTGGACATTATAGACCGAGGCTACAGGTTCCATTTTCATACCTTGCCAAGAAAACAAGGCATGCCAAACCTGCCACAAAACCAGAGGGCAGAGGCTATCAAGCAAATCACTCTGCTGACTCGGATGAAAGCAACAGAAAGAGTTCCACAACAAGAACAAGGCCAGGAGTTTTACTCAAGACTGTTCCTTGTTCCAAGAAAAGAATCTCAATGGAGACCAATACTGGACTTGTCCGCATTAAACACCTTTCTCATAGTACCAAAGTTCAAAATGCTGACTCTACAGCAACTCCTTCCCATGCTGGGCAAGGGGTCTTGGCTGATTACTCTGGACCTCAAGGAGGCATACCTGCATGTCCCTATCAGACACAGCTGCAGAAGTTACCTCAGATTTCTTGCAGGGCCAGAGCATTATCAATTCTCAGCATTGCCATTTGGCTTATCTACTGCGCCCAGAGTATTCACAAAATGCCTGGCTTCAGTAATTGCTCATTGCAGGCTCCAGGGGATACAAATTTACCCATACCTGGACGACTGCCTCATACAAGCGGACGACAAATTGATGTTGACAAAAAACTTGGACTATGTCATACGATTACTTCAAGCTCTGGGATACACAGTCAACTTCCAAAAGTCAAGACTGCAACCATCCCAGCAAATAATCTTCTTAGGTGCCAAACTAGACACAGCCTCTCAAATGGCTTACCTGACAGAAGACAAGCAAGAGAAGTTAACTCATTATTTCAGAGGTTTAGCAAAACTCACCCAGATGACTGCAAGGAGAATCCTACAGGCCCTGGGTTACATGGCATCCTGCATTCTCCTGGTTCCATTAGCAAGACTACACATGAGAAAGCTTCAATGGTACCTAAAAAGCGTTTGGTCTCAACACAGCAACAACTTGGAGACAACCATACCGCTCATTCCATGCCTCCAAAAGGAATTCCTATGGTGGGCTTCGGTGAGCCAGGCAAACAGGTATGTCATTCAAAAAACCACAGATAACACAGACCATGACCACAGACGCCTCAGACCTTGGATGGGGGGCGCACATGGAAGGCAGGTGTATACAAGGACAGTGGTCTCCAAAGGAAACACATCTGCATATAAACCAAAAGGAAATGCTGGCAGTAATGCATGCCATAGAGGCCTTTCAGCACCAACTTCAGCAAGGCCATTTACTGATACGGACAGACAACACCACTGTGATGTGGTATATAAACAAGCAAGGGGGCACCCACTCTTACCCCCTTTGCAGACTGACAATGCATCTTTGGGAAAAATCACTGAGCCTAAACATCCAGTTACAATCCCAGTTTGTTCCAGGCAAAGACAATGTGTTGGCGGACAGCCTAAGCAGAAATTTCACAGATCCACACGAGTGGAGGTTACATCCGAAGGTCTTCACACAACTCACTTCGACATGGGGCAAGCCAGAAGTGGACCTATTTGCCTCTCACCTCAACCATCTTCTACAAAAATTCTGCACAAGGACATACCATCCAAAAGCTTGGAAAATAGATGCTCTCTCATTCAACTGGAACTTGCTAACAATCTATGCATTCCCACCTCTGCCACTGATGACCTCAGTATTACTAAAGATCAAAGCAGAGAGACCCAAGGGAATCATAATAGCTCTGGATTGGCCAAGACAACACTGGTATCCACTACTACGGAGCATATGTCACACCAGGAGGTGGGCCCTTCCTCAATGGCCTCTACTTTTGACTCAACACAATTTCGAAACAGTGCATCCAAACCTTCAGACACTGCAGCTAACAGCCTGGGAGATCCCATAAATAACCTCAACCTATCTCTCTCCAAGGAACTTCAGAGAATACTAACAAAGGCTTGAAGACCATCCACCAGAAAGGTTTACTTAGCAAAGTGGAAAAGATTCAGCAATTGGAATACCAGCAAGGGACATGATGCATCATTGTTGAACATCCCACTCATCTTGGAATATTTGGCAGATATGCTAAAGAACGGCCTCTCATATTCTTCCATAAAGATACATGCATCAGCTATTTCAGCTAGATATAACACTGATCCTCCTGTTTTTTCACACCCTTTAAGGCAATTCCTCAGGGGAATCAAGAACATTAAGCCACCAAGAAAGGCCCCAATGCCAGCCTGGGACCTCAATTTTGTCCTAGAAAAACTGACTCTACCTCCATTTGAACCAGCAGCTTCAGTTGACTTGCAATTCCTCTCATGGAAGACAGCTTTCCTGTTGGCAATTACCTCAGCAAGAAGGGTTTCGGACCTACAGGCCCTAATGGCAATACCACCGTTCATAATTTTTCACAGAGACAGGGTTTCATTAAGGACCAACCCTACTTTTATGCCAAAGGTGGTATCTAGGGTTTCTTTAAATCAAGCCATTCATCTGCCTGCTTTCTTCCCCAATCCTGAGAATAAGGGGGAAAGACTGTTGCATACCTTGGACATTCACAGACAACTTCGATACTACCTGGACAGAACCAAGGCCAGTAGGAAGTCTGAACAACTTTTGTAGCTTACGCCCTGCAGTCCAAGGAAAAGCAATTTCAAAACAGACTATTTCAAAATGGATTGGACATTGCATCAAATTCTGTTATTCCTTTCATGGAAAGACTGTTCCAGCCAATGTCAGACCACATTCCACCAGAGCTACAGCCACCTCTACAGCATTCTTAAGAGGGGTGCCTACTAAGGACATTCTAGAAGCTGCTACATGGAGCTCCGTGCATACATTTTCCAAACACTACAATCTCCCTCTATACTCCAGATCCAGAGCAGGCTTTGCTTCAGTCCTGCAGGGTTTGATTGCCACACCATCTTTTTCCTAGAGCATTCCTCCTCCCCCAGCTAAGCTATGGTATTCTACCCACATGTTATGACTGCAGTTGCATTCTTGAAGGACATAGTACAGTTTTGTACCTACCATAAATGTAGATGTCCGATAGACATGCAACTGCAGTCGGATTTTCCCTCCCTCCATACCCCTCTATGCCTAGGGTCCACTCCTATCCCTGTTACTCTTGGCTGAGGATATCTGTTATGGTGTATTTGTTTTATTGCTCATTTATTTGTCTGGAATCCTGTTTTTGACTTCCAATTTGATTACAGCCTTCCTTGGAGGGCACCTGGCATCTGGGGCAAGAAACACTGAAGAAAATGGCGTCGGCTGATGCTTATGTACTCCAGCCGCTCTGACGTCGGAGAGAAATGCGACATCAGCCGAAGTCGGACCCAGACTTTGGAATCCGGCCGACCGAGGGCTGCCTGAGGCAGGACAACCCACATGTTATGACTACAGTTGCATATCTATCGGACATCTACATTTATGGTAGGTATAAAACTGTACTTTCCAGACTCTCATAAATTTCAATATAAAAACCCTGCTGCTGACCCAGAAACAATATCTCAGGGTCCCAAAGGGGTCAAGGCCTCTACTGCTAAAACCCCTGTTCCCTCGGATAGGGATTCTAGGGCACTGGACAGATGGGGGATAAAAGTTTACACTTCTGCTACCTTGGCTGCAAGGGCTTTAAATTGTCAGTTTCATATGCTTAAATATCAGCAATACTTAATGTCACTGCTAAAACAGAAAATGTTGACAAATTCTGAATGTTCTGAAAACAAGGAAATGCGGGAGTTATTGCATGCAGCTGAACAAGTGGGAAAGCATACTTTGCAATGTGGTTTTGATTCACTGAAGGCCTCTTGTAGGGCCGCTGTTACAGGTTCTGTTATTAGAAGGCATGTTTGGTTAAAGGAACAGAATCTGCCTGATCATGTTAAAGCAAAATTATTAGATGCTCCTTTACAACATGATACTATGTTTGGTGTTAAGGCAGAAGCGGTGTTGAAGAAAATGGAGGATAAAGCTAAATCTATGCAGACAGTAAAGGATTTGTTATAAGTACAACCTCCCAGATTTAGCAGGAACTGTGTCAGACAGGCCACAAAGAGGCAGATACAGACGCCCTAGAGGCAGACAACAACCCCAGGGCTCATACAGGCCCAAACAATGGGGTGCTACTACCTCCAAAACAGTGAAGACAAATCACAGCCATATAGGAAACAGTCCCAATGACTTTCCACTGCCAATGCCAAGCGCTTATCTTTTGGCAGCACCCTTAAGGGGAAAGCTAGCACTTTTTTCACAAAATTGCTCATGATCACCCAGGACAAATGGGTCTTAAATATAGTCTCTCAGGGCTACAGGTTCCACTTTCACACCCTTCCAAAGGCAAAAGGTATGCCAGACCTGCCACACAATCAATGGGCAGGGGCACAAAAACAAGTTTCATCTCTCATGGACATGAGGGCTATTCAGCCAGTATCACAGCAAGAGCAGGGACAAGGATTTTACTCGAGACTTTTCTTAGTACCCAGAAAGGACAAAGCCTGGAGAACATTTCTGGACCTGTCTATTCTAAACACTTTTCTGGACGTTCCAAAATTCAAAATGTTGACTCTACAGCAGCTTCTGCCCATGCTGGGCAAGAAGGCTTGGCTTGTAACGTTGGATCTCAAAGAGGCATACCTGCATGTCCCAGTCAGACAATCTTGCAGAAGATACCTCAGATTCATAGCTGTTTCAATGCACTACCAATTCTCTGCACTGCCCTTTGGCTTATCTACTGCGCCCAGGATCTTCACAAAATGCCTGGCACCAGTAATTGCATTTTGCAGACAAAGAGGAATTCAAATATATTCGTACTTGGACGACTGCCTTATTCAAGCAGAGAACAAGGACATTCTACTAAAGCATCTGGTGTTTGTAAAAAGATTACTAATTTGCTTAGGGTACACAGTAAACGAAAATAAATCAAAACTAGTACCCTCTTAAGAGATAATATTCCTGGGTGCAAGCTTAAATACAACTGCCCAGATGGCTTATCTCACGCCAGAAAAAGGCAACTGACTTCTTATTTCGAAAGCATGGAAACAAAGACCCAGTTTTCTGCAAGAAAAATTCTGCAGGGTTTGGGCTACATGGCATCCTGCATTCTGCTAATTCCATATGCAAGACTGCATATGAGGAAGCTACAATGGTATCTAAAAAGTGTTTAGACTCAACATTGCCACAGCCTGGAAACATTAATGACTGTCATTCCCTGCCTGCAACAGGAGTTTCGATGGTGGGCACAGGCTTGTCACCACAACAAGGGACAACCTTTCACTTTGCCCACAGCCAGGCAGACACTAACAGCAGATGCATCAGATTATGCCTGGGGGGCCCACATGGCAGGAAAATGTATTCAGGGCACATGGCCCGCAGGCCAAAGGCACCTTCATATCAATCAAAAAGAGATGCTAGCTGTACAGAATACCCTGACAGCCTTCAAGGATCTACTTCTTCCAGGATAACTGCTGATAAAGCAGACAATACTACAGTCATGTGGTACATAAGCAAGCAGGGAGGCACGCATTCTTACCCCCTCTGCAGACAAGCCATGATTTTGTGGAGCATAGCTTTGACTTATCAAGTACACCTACAAGCACAATTCCTGCCAGGAAGGACAAATGCTCTGGCAGACGAACTAAGCAAAAACCTCATGGATCCTCATGAGTGGAAACTAGATCCACAGATCTTCAGCATGATAACAGGGAAATGGGGATGCCCAGACATAGATCTATTTGCCTCCCCTTACATCTGCCAAATACAGAGATTCTGCACAAGGACTTATCACAAACAAGCATGGAAAGTGGGATGCACCGTTATTCAGCTGGAAAACCCTAACAGTATATGCCTTTCCTCCACTGCCTCTACTCCCCAAGGTACTACTCAAGGTCAGACAAGAGAAGCCAAAAATGATACTGATTGCCCCGGATTGGCCTCGCCAGCACTGGTACCCAATCCTAAAGAGTTTGTCTCAGGGCCCAGCCTGGACATTACCTCAAATTCCTCACTTACTGACCCAACAAAACAATAAGATCCTACACAGCCAACTCAGAACCCTAAATTTGACTGCATGGCGGATAATGTAACCATTCAGAACACACCTCTTTCTAAACCGGTTTTGGATGTTATTTTGGAGGCCAGGAGGCCAAGCACCAGAAAATGTTATGCAGAAAAATGGAAAAGATTCTGTGCTTGGAACCAGGCACAAGGAATTACTTGTACCAAATATTCCTCAGGTTTTACAATACTTAACTGAGATGCTGGACAAAGGCCTATCCTTCTCATCAGTTAAGATCCATGCCTCTGCCATTTCAGCTCATTACAATATGGACCCACCTATATTTTCACATCCACTGCTAAGGCAGTACCTCAGAGGGGCCAAAAACATAAGACCTCCAGGGAGAGCACCAATACCTGCATGGGACCTCAGTTTTGTCTTGAAAAAGCTCACACTGCCTCCTTTTGAGCCAGCCAATACAGCTGAGATAAAATTCTTATCATGGAAAACAGCTCTGCTCCTAGCAATAACTTCAGCAAGAAGAGTCTCAGAGTTACAGGCTTTAATGGCTGTGGAACCTTTTATTATTTTCCATCTGGACAGGGTTTCTCTAAGGACAAACCCAACATTTATGCCTAAGGTAGTGTCCAGTGTGGCTCTTAACCAAACCATTCATTTGCCTACCTTTTATCCAAACCCACAGAACAAAGGGGAGAGACTTCTGCATTCTTTGGACATGCACAGACAGTTACGCTTCTACTTGGACAAATCTAAAGCTATCAGAAAGACTGAGCAACTTTTAGTGGCATATGCTGCAGGATCATAAGGAAAGGCTATTTCAAAGCAGACTATTTCAAAATGGATAGGTCACTGCATTAGTTTCTGCTATTCACGACATGGCAAATCAGTGCCTAAGGGCATTCGGCCACATTCAGCCAGAGCAGCAGCTACTTCAGCAGCCTTCCGCAGAGGAGTACCAACCAAGGATATTTTGGAGGCTGTAACTTGGACTTCAGTGCACACTTTTACAAAGCACGACCACTTACCTCTTTACTCTAAATCCAGAGCAGGCTTTGCCACTGCAGTTCTGCAGGGCCTCATAGCCACTCCTAATTCTATTTAGGTTCAGCCCCCCAACCTCAGCTTTGGGATTCAACCCAAGTGTAATGACTGCAACAGTGAAACACGAACAAAGTACAGTTGTGTACCTACCATAAATGTAGATGTTAGAGTGTATTCAGTGTTGCAGTCCAGGTTACCCTCCCTCCATCCCCCTTTTCATTGCTGGGACTTATCTATACTTCTCTATTCTATACAACCTATATGGTGTATTTGCTTGTAGATGAAGGTAATGATTATGTTACTGCATGCTTTTTTATAAACAGAATTTTTAGCCTTCCCTTTTGGGAGCACCTGACATCTGGGGCAAGAAAAACTGAAGAAAATGGCGTCGGCTGCATCTTTTATACCCCTGGCACACTGACGTCAGGGAAGAGGCGACAGCAACCGACACTGGACCAGGACTTTGGAATTCAGGCCAACTACGGGTAGCCTGCCAGCAGGATAACCCCAAGTGTAATGACTGCAACAGTGAATACACTCTAACATCTACATTTATGGTAGGTACACAGCTGTACTTTCTTTTATCTCTGTTATAATATTCACTACTGCAAATATAGTTAGTTTGGACTTTGATTTCCATTTTCTCGTAATTGATTTTTGGAAGTCACAAGAATTAAACTTAACAAGGCCTTAATATTTGTAGGCAATTCAGATCCTGTATCTCAGCTGAAAAAAAAAACATTTTGTTAGTTACACTCATTTGCACACTCAGTATTCCTGACAGACTACTCTGTAAGGAATTTTTAAAGTCTGCCAAATCATTGCACTCTGAAAACATGTGCTCCCAGGTACTTCATTCTTCCCCATTACACATCCAACATTTGCCATCTACCTGAGGAAAACTTTTTTGGATTCTGCGTGGAGTGTAAAAGTACCTATGCAAACACTTCCAGGCAAAAATCCTACATTTTCTAGACATTGTTGCATACTTGAGAGCCATGCACATGTCCTCCCATTGTTTCTTTGTAACTTGCTTATCTATTCTCTCTTCCCAATCTGCAGTCCGCTGTCCCTCGGTCGGCAATATCAGATCATAAGGCTGGCTGATCACGGTCATCGCATTTGACTGACATCAGAACTACAAGGAGATGTTAAGGAACCCATAGCAGTTATTATTTTTCAAGGATTTCCATTTCAAGGATCCAGGGCAGGTGTTGGGCAGGTGTTGATTCTAACAGACAACAACAACATCAAATGAACAGGGGAAAATCCTCTATGCAGGCAAGCATGATTTGCAAATGATTGCAATGATTTATCTCAGTTTCTAACTGCAGCTGGTCTGCCGAGCACCGAAGGCCTTAGCTCTAGCAGAAAGCTTGTAGATCATGAGAATGGAATGGCCGAACTGGAAACTGGATCTGATCTTCAGTATTTTCCAAATTGACAGTGTCCTGGGGAACTCCAGACTACAGATCTCCAGAAAACCACCCCACCAAACCATAACCCAACAGGCACCAAAGTTTCATCCACCACTGGGAAAGTGTGGATTTTTTTTTTCGTTGGAAAAAAAATCTTCATGTGTATTCCACCTCACTCTCTCCTCTCCCAGGTACTTGAAGGTCAGACAGGACAAGCCAAGGATGATTTGATTTTGATAGATCCAGATTCTACAGCACTGGTACCCATTACTGAGAGTCTTAGTACAGAAGCCTCCAGTTTTTCTTTGCCTTTTGCCTTTCTGTTGTTGTCCCAGGAGAGGTGTCATCTCTCAATGTCAAACTTCACTCTCTTCTCACCTCCTAACAGCATATATTCTTTTAAAACCATAGAGGGTCTCAACATTCACACACAAGTTTTTGAATGTGATTTTGGAAGCTAGAAGGCCTAGTACAAGGAAAGTGTAACGCGAATAAATGGAAGAGATTTTTATTTGGAGTGCAGCTAAGGATTTGGATGTTTCTGAGCCTGATTTGGTGTGGCTAAACTAAAGGAAAAGATTTTGCACACACTTTTGTACACACACCAGGCAGTTATTATTATTTGGACAGAACTAAAAGGTTCAGACAATCCTCAGCAGTTATTAGTTTCTTTTCTTTGTGCTCTCAGGTGTGTCTAAACAAGTGGGATTGATTTTGCATAATTTTTTTCTGTTATTCCCATCTTGGCAAAGGAAGATTCCAGCTGGGATTAGGCCTCATTCCACTAGAACTGCCACTTCAACAGCTTTTTTTTTGGGTGGCTACTAAGGGGATATTTTGGAGGCAGCCACTTGGAGTTCAGTGCATACTCAGGGCATTACCACCCTTCCACTATACTCTAAATCTAGGCTGATTTTGCCACTGCTGTGTGTTGCAGGCATTTTGGCAGCTCCTGCTCCATCCTCCCCCCTGATTCTATGATATGTAAGGACTGCAGCAATGTGAGATGAAGATAGTAGTAACATAGTACACTACCATAAACCATGATGTAGAGATCCACATTGCTGCAGTCCAAGTCCTCCCTCCTCCCCTCTGTAGTTTGAGGTGGGGGTGTGTGTTGGGGTTCTATCCATCTGTGGTATAATTGTATAATTGTATATATTGTACATATTTTTGTGTTAGGCTGTCTTCTGACATCTGGGACAGCGGACTACCCAAGTGTTAGGACTGCAGCAATGTGGATCTTCGAACATCTACATTTATGGTAGGTACAAAACTGTACTTTTTTCTGACCTCCTCTAATTGATTCCTATAGTTATCATGCAATATTTTATATTCCCTAGTAATTATTCTCTGTTTAACAGCAGTTTATGTTCTAGAGTCAACTAAAAACTCAACCATTGCATGTCTTTCACTTAGATTCCCCTATCCATTTCTTTTTTGCCTGCACTCTGATATCAATCCCTGATAGAGAAGACAAATCTCTAGACTGAGTCCAAATGCCTTCCTGACCTTTTCCCATTGTTTTACCTTGCCCCTCTAATTATTTGTTCTCAGTACCTTGTTTCCCTTGCCAACTTCCTCCATTAAATTCCAGCCCCATCTTGCCTACTCTCAGTACCACTAATTGCAGTCATCCCTATTGGATGTATCTCTTTTCTCCATTCCCATGTTGATTTAGTTATTCGTATACTTGCTGCTACTTTATGAAGGTAATATTCTGTATGACTATTATTTTCCTTGAGGATTGGGATCCAAAATCCCACTATTTTTTATTTCTTGAACTTCCCCCTGCTTCATCACCATCCCTTTCCACTTTGAATTGTATATTTCTGCTCATGTTATAAGAGCCTTAACGGTGTAGTTTTAAAATATCCCTTCACATCAGGTAATCCCAATCCCCCTTGTCCTATTGGAAGGATCCACGTATTCCACTTGACTCTTGCCTTTTTCCCCTTCCAGATAAAATCCTTCCACTCTTAATTGCTATCCACAACTTTTCCTCTGGTTAAGTAAAAGTATGTATGACCTGTGCATGAAACTAAAAGGACTAAAAACATTTTTTTCGTTTTGTATCTTGCTATCCATATCCATAGGCAAGATCTTCAAGTTTCTCAGTTTTTGCATTATCTTTTGTTTAGTTTCTTTCTACTTATCCTTAGCTGCCATAACAACATCATTTTTTAACCCATACACCAAAATACTTCATTTTGTTATGTCCCCCATAAATATGGATGGACATTGCTGAGCTAATTAATGTGTGGATACATAGTTAAGAGCTATAGCCTTTTTTAATCTTCATTAATTGTATATCCTTAAAAAATAGAACCTGTTTCAGAATATTCCACAACACTGAGATGTCATTTTCTGTTCTTATCCGGTACAAAATAATATCTGCAAATAAAGCCAATGTTTCTTGAATGCCATACAAATTATATCCTTGGATTTCTGAGTCCCTTATTTTCTTTGCCAGTGGTTCTAAACTTACTCTGCTAAATGCTTTCTCTGCATCAAGACCCAACAACAGCAGTTATTTTCTTATGTTGTCCTTTTGTCTGGATCATCGTCATTTTATTAATGTTGTCATATTGTTGCTCTATATCCGTCTATTTTGGTAACACCTTTGCAGTATTTTAGCCATTATAGACATAAGCGCTTTATAATTGTATTTTTAAATTGGAACAGGGCTGTATGAAGCTGGATCTGATGTTTTTTTCTTTCTTTAGGTATTATAGTCAGAATAAGTTTTTTTCTAGGATATTGGTGGTTCCCCTACTTTTAAATTACTGTTAAAAAAAAACAAAACTTCCAGATCTTTTTCACTTTCTTCTCTCCTAGCTTCCAAACTTCCTCCTGAATACTGTCTATTCCTGGAAACTTTCCAGTATTTTGGTTATACAGCCACCATTTTATCTCCTCTCCTCCTCTCTTAATTGTTAATTGTTGAGCCCCATCTACCTCTAACCTTATATTTAAGTCTTCCATAAATCTTTCCATTTGTGCTTCTTGATTTCCCCACTTTTCTGCTTTATACAAATTTTCATAAAATTTCCAAAATTATCTGTAATACCTCTGCAGGATCTCTGGGTTATTCTTGTGATAGTCTCCCTAAGACTGGCAACAACTCTTTCTTCCTTTCTTTTGTCTAAGTCATTGTATCAAAAGTTTTTCTGCTGTGAAGTTATCAAAAACAGTTGCAGCAATATTTCTAAACTCATGCATATTATCCATGTACTCCCTTATTTTCTCTTTAGCAGTCTGCAATTGTGTATCTTGTTCTGTGAAATTCCCTGTACTTTAACTTTTGTCAGTCCCTCCAAATGATTCTTGTTACTTCTTAATCATATCTTGTTTTCTGTTATTGCTACCATATTTTTAAACTCCATTTTCATTTAATCCCACTCACTAACTATACCTTCTGGAGTACTTTCTGTTTTCTCTCATAACTCCCAAATAATCTCCATTCTCCATTCCTTAAATTTCTCTCCTTTTAACAGCTAGGTGGGGAAGCTTCAGTGTTCATCTTTACTTCATTACTCTGCAATTTTATCTTGGCAGTTATTCTCTATTCTTAATACCGTTTATTTTTCTTTTATACATGGAACCCAGTTTTCTACTGATTTACACACTTGTATTGCATTTTGCCGGCTAAAGCAGGAGAGCGATTTTTACCTGTCTGCATATCATCTTCCTTAGCAGAAGACCTCAAGGGCCACAGCATTTTCTTGAACCTTTTGTTGTAAAGAAAAAGATAATCAGCTAGAGAAGTAGTTTTGCTGCAGAACAAACATAACACAGAATATCCTCTTCTGTCGTCATCTTATTTTGCAACAAAACCCCCCACAAAAATACTAGTGTCTCATCTTGTAATTTGGTGCTTATTCAGCAGTTCTGGTCACTTTACTGCACTGCTACTAATAAAATTGTGACAGTGACATAGAATTATGATTGTGTGGATGAACAGGTGTGTGTCTGTGTCTTGTGAGTAAGAAAAGCAGATGATTTGAATTGTGGGTATGTCTTTATTTTGTGACAAGGAGAGGGCTTTGACGGATCTGTTTGGATTGACTTTATTTCTGAGCTTATGCTTTAGAAATGAATCCATGAATGAACATCAGTATGAATGGATCCATTCATTAAAGTGCTGTAGGTATGGAGGTGGGTCCAAATGTTGCAGATTTTTAAGATGTTGCTTATGGCATACAACATGGTCTAAGATACAGAATGCAAAAAAGTGACTCATAACTGACACATTTAATGATGTGCTCATGTCTGCTGAGGGACACAGAGCTCAGAATCGAAAATCGCATTCATAATGAGACAGGGTGCAGCCCCAGCAGTCCTATGGTATTTTTTTATAAGAAATCAAGGGAGCATAATGATATTTCTGTTTTTTTAAGAATTCTAGGTAGCATTGTGATTGGCAGTGTCTGGGTTCTGACACTAAGCCAATGTGATTGAATTGCTAATTATGTATATTGTTTGATCAGTCATAGACATTAGGATCTGATGCTGTCTTTTCCATCCTATGGGTTATCGAATCCGATGCCATCCCTTTCAGAATCTTCAATCCAGGAGCTCTGCCTTCTCTGTCCATAACACCCTGTACTGACTACCTCTTTAGATCTTGTTTACAACCATTGAGTTCAGGTCATGGTCATAGAGCTCCTTTAGCTGTGCATCCTTTTGGATGATTTTTGTCATAACAATGTTTGCTTTTGTTCTCTATCTTCTTTCTTACTTATTGTTGGTGTTAGTGGCAGTAGTTTGTTAGGCGTAGTTTGTTACTGTGTTTTTATCTTTCTTGGTCAGGAGTTAGTACTAAGGTTTTTACTTATAATAATAGTTAATGATAGTTAATAGTAACAGTTAATACTTAATTGAATTAAATTAAGGCTTCTGTCAGTGTGTATAGTATTTTTCTAGTTAAGTGTTTCTGGTTAATTTTATGGTGGTGTGTTTTTTGGCATTTCTCTCCTTTTCTGTAAAGAGTAGCTTTTGCTGTTTGCAGCGTGTGTTTTGTTCATTATCTTCATGAACATGGGGGAAAGCACTGGGGTTTAAAAATGTGTATCCTGTGGACATAAATTGTCCCTACAAAACTTCCATGACAAGTGCGTTTAGTGTTTGGGCACAGAGCTCTTGGAAATGGAATGTCAAGCTTGCAAATCTTTTGGCGCCAGAGACCTCAGAGAAAGGAGTGCCAGACTTGTCATTAAGGCCCCCTCCCCCCATAAGAAGCCAGAAAAATGGTAAATGGAGAGGTTTAGGTACAAGAAGCTGAAGTCCCATGGAAAAGAGGGGAAGAGCACAAATGCTGTTCATCTACTGATGGCCAGCTGGAGCTGAAGATACTCATGCCCCTTTGGGCTTGTCAGTGTGCCAGTTAAGCCAAGATCTCTAGTAGTTATGATCTCGGAATCATGCACTCAATGGCAGTTACATCTGATCCATCTCAGTCTTTTCCCTCATTTATGCCTGCAGATCAACATCAGTTGCCTCTTGTACAACCTGCATCTTTGAGTCTCCAGGCTTCCCTGCATCCAGGCTCCTCCATCTCTTCTGTGTCCCTTCCAGCTTCTCATCCAAGGAAGTACATGGAAAGAGTAAGTGTAAGAGGAAGCACTTGGATTCCTTAAGGGAACCCTCACCAAGGACACCGACCTAGGCTCTCCCAAGTTCCCTTATGAAGACAACTCCTTTGGCAGTTTACCGAATTGTTGAAATAGCATGGAGGGGGTGGACCAGTGAAACCCTTTTTCCAGAGGACTCATTGTTTCTTGATTTCTTTGGTGTCAGCCAGTCCGTATCCTGGTTGGTCCCCCTCTGTACACCCTTGTAGACTTCATGTCCCAGTAGGCTTGGAAAAAGCCAATGTGGTGGAACCACTCCCCGGGAAACCTGATAAAATTTTGGTCCCTTCCAAAGACAGACCCCACTGGAGGAAGGATCTGTCCGTGGATGCTATTGTGATTGTGGCAGCCATGAAAACAGGACATCTCCAAGGAGAGTTTTTCATTACAGTCACCCAATATAGTCTCTGGCTTTGGATTTTTTGGGAAAGCACATGTATGCGTCAGCCACCTTTGCATTGCGTGCATAAGTTATCTTGTCCATTTGACAAGACTTTAGCAATCGGGTCCCATTGGAATGTCAAAGGTCGGTAAGGCTCAACAGCCTCCAGCTACTCAAAAGACAGTTGAGGCTTAGTTGTCAACAATGCAGTCCATATCCAGTGTCTCCATGGAGCTGTTATCCAGTGCAGCCAGTGGAACATCCCTCATGGCAGGCAATGGTATCGCCATGCTCCTTCATGCAAGGATGCTTTCATGTAACTGTGCAGACTGCTTCAGAATGTCATTTGTTAATGCTCCTTTGTATGCTTCTTTCCTGTTTGGCCCAAAGATCAAAGAGACACTGACTAGGAATGAGCAGTGTGGAAAGACTTCATCTGCCACTGGAATTTGCTTCTGTACCCCCTCACAGGTCCTTTTCTATGAACCAAAAGGATGGAAAGAGTCTCTTTTTTTGTAAAGCACAATAACCTTTCCAGGGTGCTTCTAGTGAGGGTTCTCCCTGTGGCAGGGCGCAATTACAGTCGATGCTGCCCATGGGACAGGGGAGGTCTGCAGACCATGGCCTTTTTTGGGGTTTCTCAAGGATGCCCTTCCAGTACCCCTGAAAAGTTGCCCACCTGCTGTATTCTGCAGATAGTCTGAGGTTGTTTGGTTCTCCAGCTAAAAGCAGATGCATGGGTGTTGAGAGTTGCATCTAGAGATGATTCAGTACAGTTTCATTTTTGTTCATGTCGAAAAACTCCCTGCCAGAGAAGGGAAGCAGCAGTGGAAATCCAAAAACTGGAAATCAGCCAACTCATCCAGAAGGTCCTACCAGACCAGGGAGGATCCATTGTCTATTGAAGATTCATTTTAGTTCCAAACAAAAGCAAGGTCATTGGACCCATCCTGGATCTCAGCAGGTTGAATGGATTCATCAAACAAACCAAATTCTGGATGGTCACGTTGCAGTCCATCCTTGCTCTTCTGAGGAAGGATGACTGAATATGCTCGGTGGATCTTAAGTATCCCTGCCATCACATAAAGATATAGTGAGGCATTCCAGGAGGTTTCTGTGCTTTCTGCAGGGAGCCAGCCATTATTAGCTTCAGACTCTGTTTTCTGGTCTCATCACAGCTCCCCTGATGTTCACCAAATGCATGGTAGCAGTGGCAGCCTGGCTCAGGCTGCAGAGTTTTCAGGTCTTCTCCACCTGGACGACTGGCCTCCTGACCACTTTCACGACAGCTTCATTAATCAAGTTTCAAGTACTAGAATTTATTGGTTGCCATTTGGATATAGTCACTCAGGCAGACTACCATTATCAAGACTGAATTCTCTTCATCTTCAGGCTTCTCACATCCTTCAGGTTCATAAATCTTTAGTGTCCTCAGTTTTTCATTGCCTTGTGCATATGGCCATCTGTGTTTATCTAGTACCTTTAACAATGTTCCACATGAGGGTGTTTGTTACCTCTGGCAGCTCAGTGGTCCTGTGTGTCTCAGCCTATGAACTTTTCATCTTCTCTAGTAAATGTTTATCATTGCCACATTAGGTGATGACTAGAATCCCCTCTGATCGTGGCAGGGTGACCTTCTGTTCTTCCCTATCCCCAGTTCACTGTGACCACAGACAATTCTCTGCTGGGGTGGGAGTGGAGAATTTGGGGGGGGGGGACTGCCCAGGGTACCTGGTCTCAGTATGAGGCCAGACTTCACATCGACATCTTGGAGATGAGGACAGTCCTCCTAATCTTGCAGGCTTGTCATGACCTTCTTTCCAAGGGTGTGATTGCAATCCAAACTGACAGTACGTCAGTGGAATGGTTTCTGAACGGGCAAGGAGGAATTATGCCCCATCTCCTGTGTTGAGGCCATGTGAGTTTGGCAGTGGGTGATGTCCTTTCAACAGTGTCTGTTCACAACACCCATGCAAGGGAAATTCAGCATCATGGCAGAAAGTCTGAGCAGACATATTCTTCTGTCTCGTGAGTGGTCCCTGAATCTGGGTATAGCTGCGCAAATATTCAGCCACTTGGGCAACCCGTACTGTGGCCTATTTGCCTCCCCATCCAACATGAAGTGCAGCAGTTTCTATGCCATGATCCCTCCTGAGGGACAGTCACCAAGGACATTCTGCATGCTTGACCCCAGGGTTTACTATATGGCTATCCCAAAACTCCTTGGATTATCAAGTTTCTTCAGAAAGCAGACCATTGTAGAGAGACTGTCCTCCTCATTGCCCCATTCTGGCTCCATCAAGTTTGGTCCCCTTTCCTTTGGCCTCACCTACTATACCCACCCTGGGTCCTAGACCCTGCTGAGAGTCTGATTTTCTCATCCTTTGGGATTGCCTCCTCCAAGCCTTCATTCATGAGTCCGTCAATTCCGATGATTGCCAGGAAGGCCATGCTTTTTGAGAGAGTTATTCACATCCTTTCTTCCTGTCAGAAACCTTCCACTAGGAAGTTTTATGGTAGTAAATGAAAACATTTTAACATTTGGGCTCCTTTTAAAGACTTGTATCTGTTTTCATCATCCGTAGATGCTATTCTGGACTTCTTGGCTGATCTTTTTCATTCTGTTCTATGCTGTTCTACCATTAAAGTGCATTTAGCTGCCATTTATAACTTTGGCGTTGGCATGGACAGTATACCTTTGATGGCTCTTAAGCTCTCCAATGGCTTTTTGAAGGGCACCTTTTTATTATGGATATCTGTTTATGACCCAGTGCCTCTTTGGAATCTTGCTCTGCTAAAGCAAGTTATCACCAGACCTTCTTTTGAACCAATAGTCATGGTGTATTGAAATGTTTGTTGTGGAAAACTTTCTGGTGGCTGTTACATCAACCAGAAGCTTGTCTGAACTTCAGGCACTACTCTCTATCCCCCTTAATCTGTTTTCTTTCATAAAGACAGGGTAACCATAAGGGCCAACCCTTCATTTCTGCCCTTGGTTGGTTTGAAGTCTAATTTGAACCAGCCCATTCATTTACCAGTTTTCTTTCCAAATTTCAGTAACAAGGGAGAATATTTGCTACATTGATTACATGTTCATAGGCAACTAAAATTATGTTTAAAGGTTTCAGGAAAATCTGGCCAACATATTGACTTCTTTTCTAAATCAAGACTTGGTATGCCTGTTTTCAAACAGACCCTATCCCAGATACCTCTCTAGTTGTATCTCCTTAGTTTACTCCCTGAATGGAATTTCTTGCCTTTGAGGCCTAGGGGTCATTCCGTGAGAGTGGTGGCTACTTCAACTGCCTTTTTTTACTCCGGCTTGGATTGATATTTGTGCTGCATCTACTTGGTGTAACACCACTACCTTTGTGACCCATTATAAACTGGACAGTCGGTCTAGGTCTAGAACTTCTGTTGGTGTCAACATTTAGAGGAATGTTCTCTCCTAGGGCCACACTGGGGTGTTACTGGCTGGGAGCTCTGACCTACAAGTTGAGATTGATGGAAAAGGCAACTTCGGATACAAAGTTTATGTACTTACCATAACTATAGACCTGTGTTGTCTTGTTCCATCCTTCTCAACCATCCCAAAGTGCCCCTCCAAATTGTCACATGAATGAGTTGCTCCTGACCAGCCTTGAAGCTATGTGTAAGAGGACCCTTATTCTGCCTGTGCCTGTTTCCTGCAAAGTTGTCATCTTTTTCTTATAGTTTATGATTCTAGAAAAATTTGTGTGGCGAACTCAATATGAGGAGAGGCAGTTAGAGCACAGGGTATTATTGGTAGAAGAAGTGGAGCTCCTGGAATAAACATTCTGAAAGGACCAGTGTCTGACCTGAGTCAGATCTTATAACCCCGCAGATTAAGAAGTATGGAAGAAGACAACACAGGTCTGTCGTCATAAGTGCATAACTTTAGTTTTTCCTCATCAGAATTTACAGAAAGCTCAATCAGCAAGCTGTTTAGAATTGGCTATATTAACAAAACATTTTTAAGACTGTGATATTTCATTTACTTTCTGTTGTGGTGATTTTCTCGCACAGTTGTTCCATTTTACAAATACTGCAAATCTGAAAGAGTATTTATTCATCTACACAGTTTAGCCACTAAAGCATTGCTCAGTACAAAGCTTTCCAGGATGCGTCATCTTTTTTTGTTAAAAGGAGTATCCACACTCAATGAAGTTACTTGAAAAATTATTTTAAAGGTGGAGCAAGGCCCTCCTGTTGTCTCTCACTTTTTCATAAAGGTCAGTGTTTGCTCATGACCCGTTTTAATTGGTCTAAATGTTTCAGTTGCTTTTCCTGAAATAAAACCTACAATTATAGTGTGCAAATTATTTCCCCATTTCATGGACATGTTGAAAGATCTTTACCTAAATTCCCAATTTCTGCTCTCATCATTGGGTTTTGTTTAAGTAAATTGGTACTGAACAGCCAGTGTTGTTGTTGTTGAAGGGGCAAAAATGTGTGGTTCCTGTAGTGGTTACAGGACCCAGTCACTGGATCATCCTGTGGACCTGTAAGTTTGGATTACTGGTTACTTGATCTTTAAGGCCCACCGTTCAAGTTCTAGTTTCAGTACCTTGTCCAGTGAAGTCTTGCACATGAGAGAGTAGTTGATGAAAGATATGGTGGAGTCATTGAAACTCATTGACAAATTTCCACTTTGTCAAGAGTATTTTGCAAGGGTAACTTCTGTAGTGTTGCTCCAGGATCTTGACTGGCCTTTCAGACTGTGTTCCAGGAACTATCTTCCTTGCAAGAATCGTACACTTCAAGAATTTAACATACTTGTTTGAGTTTACCTTTGCTATTCTTTGTGGTGAATAAGAGACAAAAGTGATTTCAGAATGGAGGCTGAACACCAGGACAACCAAAAAACAGAGGTGTTTTGAGATTTGTGACATCTCTCCCTTTTCTTTAAGATCATTAAGGTTAGGATGGCCTTCTCACATAAAACGATCCCTCATTGAATGAGTTGTTCTGGAAAGTGTTGTCATGGGATTTTGTAATTCAGTCGTAGACATGTTTAGGAAGAAATGGGAGATCATCCTCATATTTGAGAACTTATTCCAGTTGTTCTGTTACTTATTGTTCCTGTTTAAGTCCCCACCACAACCAGGCATACAGAGGGAAGATTCTGAAGGCTTGGACTTGTGGGACAAGAAGTATGCTGTATCTGCACTGGGCCTGCTTATGAATCGCAAAACAAATCTCACTAAGTACTTGGTCACTTGCAGGGGAAAAATGGCAACTCATTAAGTGGCTTCTGAAAGAGAGACAAAGTGCCAGCTTATTCTTTATTTAAATGCTAATGCAGAGACTTGTATGTTACTGGCTCAGATGCTTTGCAAGGACGGGATAACCTATAAGTCAATGCAGATGGAGCGAAGCAGTAAGTACATACCTAACATTTGGCTGCCATCTACATGATTTGAGTTGTGATCCTGACATCTGTGTGGAGAAGTTCTACTTTCAGTGCCTAGGAGAGGAACAAGGCCTCAAACTTTAGACACGGTTGCCATATCATGCCAAGGCCCACACAAACATGGTCTAAAATGCCTTGGTGAATTGAGTGTTGGGTACTACTATATATATTAGCAATTTAATCTAACTATACACAGGCATAAATAGGAAAAGTTTCAGGGCAATCTCTAGGTGCCAGTGGGTTCGAGGCCTGTGCTAGAGATGGTGGCCATTACACACAGTCTGCTGAAGGAAAATCCATCTTTGAGATAGCCTTATGGTCACTGCATGCCACTTGCTGGTCATTGATGAGGAATTAGGTTCACTGATGTTCTACACTTGGGGAGAAGTGCAGTGTAATGACCACATGAGAATGCAGGATGCATATCAGGATGGGTGAACTTTTGATAACAAAGATGAGCAACTGAAGCTTTTGCATAACTTAACTGCTCCCATAGAGTGGTCCCATACAGCCAATGGTGCATGTTCAGTGTTAGCACTTAGAACTGAGGTCTATTAGCCCGTGTTTAGTAAGATCTTTAGAATCCTCCCACACTGGTAGAGTTCACAGTTTATAGGTCTGAGCAGTGGACATCAGACTAATGTCTGATGTGATTTGTTCTGCCAAGTAGAGGATTGCACTGTTACTGAAGGTGTTGGTGCCACTAGCAGACCTTTCAGAGACATCTCTGATCCTACACCACCTAGGTGTGACATCATTAGTACCGATGTCCTGTCACCCAACCTTTGATAGTCGACCCTCATGCATCCAGTGAATTTTAGTCTGCCCAGTGTGAGGGGAAGATTAGGGGAAAGCCTCCATCCCTTCTTGTTGTAGAAAGGGAGTTCAGAGGACTGAGATCTTTATTTCTGAGCCAGACAATGACAGTGAATCCTGTCTTGTCTACATATTTCTGCAACACCTCACATATCCTTTGCTTTGAAGAAACTATCCAGCTAATGAAGTCTTGCATGTGCTAATTTATAGCACCCTTGCCTTTCTCTAGAAGACTGTTATTGAATATCTTTGAAGATGGAGGAAGAGCATGGATATACCCTTTATGGAATCTGAGCTCAAGAATACTGATCTTGAGCTACCCATTGAGGGATAAACCCTTTAATGTGCTCTAGATGGTCCATGTTTAACTTAACAGCATGGGTGCTGGAGGGACTTGTTGGGAAAGGGAGGGATCCAAGGCTCACTGTAATAGCAGCACTAATAGCCAGGAGAGTTTTGCACTGCAAGCAGCATACTGTTTGGTCAGAGGAAGTGTGCTTGCACCTCCTGAATACAGACATTGTGGTACTCGCAAGGATGGTACAGGGTGGTAGGAGGTATGGTACACTCCTCAACAGCACTGTGATGCTGCATCAGCATCCTCCATCTCCTCACGTGTTCTAGATTTGGGTTGGGTTGAACCAGGCAGAGGCTAAGGCAGGTCCAGTAGTCCTGGTAAACAAGGAGAGGAGCTGGTGGTAACTGATGGCCAGTGGTAGTGAGCTTAAAAAATGACAAAGTTTTCATGGGCGATTAGTATTCATAAGGTGCAGGTATTGCAGAGGGCTATGATGTGTCAGTAACTGCAGAGTTACCACTCATTCATGGGTGATCCTTTGCCAAACCCTTGTTGCTTGGCACTGAGGTGGTAGACCATATCTTCATATCTCACTCTGGGTTTTCTCTTTGTTTAGCATGACCTATCACAAATCCTGAGAGTGGATGGTTGTCAAGCAGGATGGAGGCATTCCTCATTCCCTTAGTTTAGACAAAACAGAGGAAATGGATCTAGATTGAGAGGACGCTGTACACAAATCTGAGGTATGAGTAGTGTTTGGAAGTAGAACTGAGGAAAGAGACTCTCCTGTTTCAGTGTACTAGCCATTTCATTTTGAAATGTAGGATGGCATGCACTGTGCCAGTGTAGAGAAAGGTGATGTATGACTGGCAGTGAGTCACAAATGTGGGTGTCACGTTTAGTGATGTTCACTTCCTTAAAGATGTGAATATTCTGATACATTCCCTGAACAGCACCTCCAGTCCTCTCCGGGAGCTGAGGATTTGGGCATTTTGTTTAGACAAATTCTTTAGTAAGTGTAACTCCTCAGAAATTGATGTGCACCTCTTGAGAGAATGTGGCTCTCCTTATATTCTGCTTTCCTCAGCAAGAGTAGGGAGGTTGATGGTGAACATGCCGTCATTATGGCAGGGAAGATTCTTGTATACCTTCCTGTATTTTCCTGTGAATTTGAATTCCATATCATATTCCAAAATTCAGTAGAGAAACTAAGGCTTTTCCTCTGCGTCTCTTATTGACCAAGAAAGTTGTACTTTTGGCCCATGGGGGAGGGTGTCCCTCATGTTCCTGATAGTACACAAAAAAGAGTAGAGAAAGCTATCCCAGTACAGACTAAGAAACTGAGTCAAGCAGTATATAGGTTGTCCTGGCTTCTGTCAGATAGCTTTATGATTTAGGTCTAATCCATGGCCTTGTGAGTATGCCACTAGATTTTTTCCCATAATAGCCTTATGGCGGAAGAACTGTGGCCTGGCACAAGCAGTCGTGTGTAACACATTTGCACCTGCAGAGCTGCCACTGATGACTTGTAAAATACCTTTGTGTAAGCAGCTAAATAAGCATTACCTAGCGATGCTTCAAAAAATAATAATGTTAAAATATGTTAACTCATAAAATTAAAGTAGTGATTTGATGTGCTTCCCAGTTTAATTTTATTTTTATTTACTTAAGCTGTTTAATTGAGCTACTGAGTTCTGTACATTCATTAGTGTGGTTATGTTGAGCCAAGATCAGGATGGTCTGTCATTCAGGGGAACTCCATTGCAGAATGCATGCTCCAGGATGACCAGATGCATCACAACTAATGCTTTTTGGTGTGGTGCTGCTCTTTTTAATTAATGGTTTTAAAGAATTAAATGGCTTCTGAATCTCCACTGATCTTTGAATAAACTTTCTCCTTCTGGAACTTAAATTTATGACTTGGCTACTGACCAGGTTTCCAATTGTGTCTACGTTTTGGGTAACTGTGATGTTCATGTCTTGGAAGATGGTTTTCTACCTGGATATCTGAGATTCAAGCCATTATTTGTTGTGAACCATATTTCGTCTTACACAAGAATCAGATGTCTTTTGTGGCAACCCACATTTTCTTTGCAAAGTGATGTCAGAATTGTTGTTAAACTCCTTCATTATCTCTCCTTTTTTCCTCGTGCAAAAATAAGTGGAGAAAAAGCTCTTCACACCTTGGATAGACATCTCAAGCTCAGGTTGTACCTGAAGACTGTCCATGAGCCACAGTTATAGAAAAGTCATTTTACTTGCTTCAGGGATGGAGAGGAGAGTGTTTCAGTAGCTAAGCAAACCATTTCTGTAGAGATAGCTAACTGCATTGTGTTTTACTTGTAATCAGTCAGGCAGCTGCCTCTTGGAGAATACTACTGCCAAGCCACTCCATCAGAGGGGATGGCTGCTTCTAGTCTTTGATTTAGAAATGTCTCCATTGTGGACATTGTGACGCAACTGTTGGTTAACTTCTTCACCAAGTGTTGTTGCTTGAGTCATAACTCCAGAAGTTGGACTTTGACACTTTGTTACATTATTGGTCTTCTCATCTTATTCGTTTTGACTGTTCTGGATGCGCCCTCCTGGGACATTTAATGGTAAAATCTGGAATTTTTTTCCAGTGTTTAATCACTGCACAGAGCTCTAGATGTTGGATGTAACAAATGTGTGCTCTTCTTAGTTAGTGAGAAAGAGCTCTCTGCAGTGGGCAGTTATTAGCACTCTGCATCTCTTTGTTTGGATTGGTCTTCCATCCTCTGGAGTTCCTTGTAAATTGAGAAGCATATATTTGTATATTCTTACATGTTGTTGCTTTCTCTCCTACAAGATGTGCTTTCTCACTGGCTGGGAGTCAGACGGTTGGGCATAAGGGCTAGAAACAATGTTCTAGCCCAGCATATGAATCCATCTCATATGCCAGCAGCAGTTGTACTCCATCCCCACACCCAGTCATAGTAACGGCAGATTCAAAGTGATGGTAGAATCAGTGTATACAGCATTTAGGCCATATTTTGGTCATGTGAGAAAATGCAAATTTAGTTAGAGAGTTTAATTGTGGTAGTAAATAGGTGAGATGCTAAATAGAAAGTTTAGTGTACACAATGTATAAATATATAACAAAGCAATATTTTGATTCTCAGTTGTGAAAATGCATGGGTTTTATTTTTTTAGTAACTGAATAGCCTAGTTGGGGCTAGGGATCCCTTTACTTCAGTGATGTAGGAGGTGCAGGAATTTAAAGTTGGCTCAAAAGCCATTGAGTATGAAAATTGAAACTTGTGGGATTCACCTCCACTTCTCCAGCTAACAGCACAAGTTCTGATCCACTTTTACAGTAAGTAGTCTTTCAACCTTTAACAGCACTTTTCTTTTAGATTTAACCTTTTGTTAATGTCAGTGTGTTTTACTTCCCAGGTGAGAACAGCTCTGATATTTGCTAAATGGAGAAGTCCCAGTTAAGGATGAATGTCTTTGATAACACATCTTCTATTGAAAAAGTAGTTAGTCAGAAGCAATTGAAATCCAAATGATGTAATGGCTGCTGTAGATTTAATGTGTTTGTATTAAAAAGCTGAAGATTTTCTGTGATGGTTTCTCTCCCCAATCCATTTTGTCTGCAGAAAGTTTTATGAGTTGGCACCTTCATTTCCTAAGCACAACGTGCTTACTCGAACTCATGAAGGAAAGAAGAAGCATCTGTACATGGTTTCTAAAGAACTAAGGACTGTGTTACTGAACAACAGTGAACGAATGAAGGTTAGATATATTTCTGAGAATACTTGAGTGATTCAGTTTGCTGTAAAGTCTTTCTTTGTTAAAAACTCAATTTGTTTTCTTGTACAATATATTCCAGATAATGTATGTTGATTTGTACTGAAGCATGCGGTATGTACTAAGACTTGCATCTTATCAAAACAGTATGTTTGCTGACAGATATTGAATTCTAAACTGTAATAATTCTTTTACATAAGTTTGATGGGTGTAAATGAAGAATGTACACTTATTTGTGCAATCCAAAAACATCCAATGATATTTTTTCCAGTTGACATCTTAGTTTTTAGCCACTTTAAAGTAAAGGCCTACTGCAACCTATGCCAGGGGCCCATGCTAAAGGTGAGAAGGGTGTCTGTGCCTAGCATAAAGCCAAACAGCCCTGGGCAATACGCTACTGGCTGGCCAGAGTCCAGTTGCCTAGCCTGGGTTACTTGGGATAGCTCTGTTAAGTGAAAGCTGGATGTAAAACCAATCAAACCCGCCAAACATGAACTGAAAATTGCTGCACTGACTGTAGCTTCACTGACAGGGTGTAGCTTGGAAGTGAATGACAAAATGGTATGGAGGAGGCTGGACCTCCTCTATATCCGAAGACTAGATGTAAGGGCAGTGCAGCAAAGCCACTTGGCTTGGGATCCAGGGTCATCATCTACTCAAGAAGACGGGCTAGAAATGGTGTGGGAATTGAGGTGAGGGAGAGGCTTCAGAAAGCAGTGAGGGATGTCATCAGAATTAGTGACAGACTCATGGCTGTCAGACTCCAGTGTAATGATAGGGCAGTATTCATAATCTCAGCCTATGCCCCACAGCAGTGAAGAGAAGAGTACATGCAGACAGCATTTGCAGGGCCTTCTAGATAAAGCAGAACAACGTGAATTGTTGTTAATGGGTGTCTTGAATGCACATATCAGGACGATCAGAAGAGGATATGAGAACTGCTTGGCCCATGTGGGTGAGGCAACAGGAATAAAGGAGGAGAGGCCATTCTAGACTTCTGTCTGGCAAATGGCTTGGTAGTAACCAAACACACAGTACAGAAAGAGAGGCAATTGCAAGATCCCATACAAGAGTGGCCAGCATGCAACTCAAGTAGACTTTCTCCTAGTAAGGAAATAGCAGTGGGGTAGAATCCGTGATTGCTGAGTCATCCCCAATGTAATGGCTGTCCCACAGCATAAACCACTGGTTTTCAAAGTCTGCTGCAAGCAGTGGTTAGAGAAGGCTTTAAAGTCAGCAGAGAGCAGGCTGAAGACCTGGAAGTTGACTGGAGAAGAGAGTACAACAGTTCAAGGAATTACTTAGGGTTGTAGCACCCCAACAATAGGGAATATTTGTAGTTGAAGAAGAATGTCAGCACCTAAAAACAGCATATGTGAGGATTACAGAACAGATATGTAGGCAATCCAGGTATGGAAATAAGTTACATAAGGAAAGCTGATGGTGGAATGCTGAAGTCCAAGAAGTCATCAAAATAAAGGAAGAGTGCAGGAAAAGTGGGAGATAGAAAAGACAAACCAGGCTAGGGAGGAATACTGGTTGGCTAACAAAGAGGCTAAGAAAGGAGTTGCAGTAGCAAAGAACAGATGTATCAGACACTCTATCAGCTTCTGGAAAATGACTTCAGTAGGTGGCACAAAGAAACTATATCAGGTTGCAAGGCAAAGACAGAAAAGTAAAGAAGCTAGTCAGACATCCTTCATAAGAGATGTCAGCAACAACCTGCTCACCAGTCCACAGGACATCAAAGGCAGATGGCAGGAGTACTTCCAGCAGCTTTTGAATGAAGAAAACCTTGCAGAAGCTGTACTGCCCCAAACACAGCCTACAATAAGAGAAGAGGAGGAGCCCATCATAGAAGAGGTAAGAACAGCACAAAGGAAAATGAAGTCCGGGAAAGCAGCAGGCTCAGCTGGAGTCACTGCAGATAATGATAAACTGTGTGAGATAGGGGAGAAATGGCTCCTGAGAGTACTGCTAACAATGTAGAGAGAAAGGCGTACCCCAGATTACTGGGGAATAAGCATATTTTTGCCCATATACAAAAACAAAGGAGATATCCATAACTGTGGGTAGTAGAGGTATCAACTCCTGTCACATTACATGAAAATTCTGGAGAAGGTGATTGATAAACTGATATGCAGAGTAGTAGAAAGTAAGATGGGAGATGAACAGTTTGGATTCAAATCAAAATGCGGCACACCTGACTCAGTGTTTGCAGCAAGACAGATAGTTGAGAAGAAGCCAGAGGTGTGAGGAAAGAGTCCACTTTGGCATTCCTGGTCTTGGAGAAAGCATATGACACTGTCCCAAGAAAGCTGATTTTGACAGCCCTGCGGTGTTTTGAAGTCCCAGAAACATTAAAGAATTAGTGCAAGCTATGTACAAAGACCCAATAACTGAAGTATGAACAGTGTTTGGTCTCACAGAGATGTACCCAGTGGGAGCGGGTGTGCATCAAGGTTCAGGTCTGAGACCACTGCTGTTCATACTGGTGATAGATACACTAGCAAACAGGTTGGAGTGGAAAGATCAACAAAGTTGATGTCCTTCAAGAATGCAACTGCAGTCATAACATATGGGTTGTCCTGCCTCAGGCAGCCCTCGGTCGGCCGGATTCCAAAGTCTGGGTCCGACGTCGGCTGATGTCGCATTTCTCTCCGACGTCAGAGCGGCTGGAGTACATAAGCATCAGCCGACGCCATTTTCTTCAGTCTTTCTTGCCGCGCGGTGCCCGAAGCAGAAGCAGTTCGCAAGTGCCGGTCGGTCAGCTCCTGTATTCTTCGATTCCGAAGTCATCAAAAAAGCTAAGTACCCCGTTGGGGACCTTTTCTTGCCTCAGCCTATGTCAGAAAATACTGAAAAGGTTAACAATTGTCTTTCTTGTGGTAAACAAATACCTCATAAGGATTTCCACTCTTACTGTCTTCCTTGCCTTGGCCCAGACCACGATGTCTCGGCCTGTGTAGCCTGTGCTCGCTTCAACAAGCGCACTCTCAGGCGCCGGGCGGAGTTCACTGAAGATTTTTTCGGCGAAAAATTTGCTTATACAATGCCATCGGAACTTCCGACATCGCAAACTCCCAAGAAATGAAAAGACCGGGACTGACATCCTCGGCCCGCGTCTACCACCAACTCCACGCCAAAACCTACCGCGAGTGCTCCGGTTCCCCTTGAGACGGTTATTCCAACTCTCCGAACCGAAGACACTGCATTACCGACGACTCCGATTCCGGACATCACCCCGACGCCAGTTATTGATTTTCCTCCGATTACCGAAACCGAGGAAATGCCCGAGACCATTGCTGTAGATAAGGTCACTCCTGCACGTGGAGCTGCCAGGCCTCCTATGGCCATGTCTATTAAGGCCTACACTGGGGCTAAGGCAGCCAGCAAGACCAAGCATCTTACTGCTAAAGCCTTACCTCAGCCTACTCCAGAGACACAAATCATGACTATGGCTGCTGACTTAATTTCTATGATTAGAGGTTCACAGGCCCATCCTGAGAGAGGATCCCAGCCTCCTTCTGATAAAAGGCCCCGGGTTGAACCCTCTGACCCTATTCCTTCAGATGAAGATTCTGAGGACTCTGTCCACTCAGATGGCCAGGAAGAGCTCTTCCAGACCTATGAGGACTCGGATGCAGAGGATTCCATCCCCTCCTGAGGATATTTCTTTTGGGGAAGTTCTGCATACCATGAGGGAACATTTCAAGTGGCAAGGCCAGGAATATTCTGATTCCAGAAAGCGCTCGAACTTTCCTTAAAAAGCCCCAGCACAGGCCCTTAGCTATTCCTCCTGTGCTTGATGTTTTGGATGATTTATATTCTGACTCTAGTGTTACCCCTGATTCTCTTCCTCCTGCTCCAGCCAAGCCAGACAGGTATTACAGGGTCCAAGAAACACATTCCCATTTATTCAGGGCCCATACTGCTGATTTGGAAACTATTTCTCAGGGACCTAAAGGTGTTTCAGCTTCCACCTCTAAAAATCCTTTGCCCTCCAACAGGGAAGCTAGGTCATTAGAGAGATGGGGGGAAAAGGTTTACACCTCCACTACTTTATCTGTGAGAGCTTTGAATTGCCTTTTTCATATGTTACAATATCAGGATTTCCTGTTAGAAGATTTACAGAAAACATTGGCCTCTCCTGATCCTTTAGACAGGAAGTCTTTGCAGGAAGCTGAACATAACTCTCAGCAAGTAAGCAATCACTTCCTGCAGTGTGGATATGATGCACTGGAAGCTTCATATAGGGCAGCTATGACAGGGGCAGTCATTCGTAGACATGCATGGTTAAAAGATCAACCTCTACCAGATCATGTAAAGGCAAAACTTCTGGATGCACCTTTGGAAAAGAACAAGCTTTTTGGTGCTAATGCTAAGGATGTGTTAAAGTCCATCGAGGAAAAAGCAAAATCAGTTCAGACGGTGAAAGATTTCCTCCAGGTTCAACCCCCCAGATTCAGTAGGAATTGGCCTTCAAAAAACTGGTCCTTTCCTAATCCTGAAAAATTTCAAAGGGGTAAAAACAGGCGTGGCGAGGAAGAGGACAATACAGAGGCCCTTACAGGAAACGACAATGGCAGCCAGCAAACCAAAGAAGTGACACAGGGGTTTCACCTGCCCCACAGCCACAATCTCAATGACTTTCCTCTACTGCCGCCTACCAGGGAACAAATAGAAGCTCCCTTGGGGAAATTATCTCTGTTTACAGACAATTGGCACAGATTGACAAAGGACAAATGGATTTTGGACATTATAGACCGAGGTTACAGGTTCCATTTTCATACCTTACCAAGAAAACAAGGCATGCCAAACCTACCACAAAACCAGGGGGCAGAGGCTATCAAGCAAATCTCTCTGCTGACTCGGATGAAAGCAATAGAAAGAGTTCCACAACAAGAACAAGGCCAGGGGTTTACTCAAGACTGTTCCTTGTTCCAAGAAAAGAATCTCAGTGGAGACCAATACTGGATTTGTCCGCATTAAACACCTTTCTCATAGTACCAAAGTTCAAAATGCTGACTCTACAGCAACTCCTTCCCATGCTGGGCAAGGGGTCTTGGCTGATTACTCTGGACCTCAAGGAGGCATACCTGCATGTCTCTATCAGACACAGCTGCAGAAGATACCTCAGATTTCTTGCAGGGCCAGAACATTATCAATTCTCAGCATTGCCATTTGGCTTATCTACTGCCCAGAGTATTCACAAAATGCCTGGCTTCAGTAATTGCTCATTGCAGGCTCCAGGGGATCCAAATTTACCCGTACCTGGATGACTGCCTCATACAAGCGGACGACAAATTGATGTTGACAAAAAACTTGGACTATGTCATACGATTACTTCAAGCTCTGGGATACACAGTCAACTTCCAAAAGTCAAGACTTCAGCCATCCCAGCAAATAATCTTCTTAGGAGCCAAATTAGACAAAGCCTCTCAAATGGCTTACCTAACAGAAGACAAGCAAGAGAAGTTAACTCATTATTTCAAAGGTTTGGCAAAACTTACCCAGATGACTGCAAGGAGATTCCTATAGGCCCTGGGTTACATGGCATCCTGCATTCTCCTGGTTCCATTAGCAAGACTACACATGAGAAAGCTTCAATGGTACCTAAAAGCCTATGGTCTCAGCACAGCAACAACTTAGAGACAACCATACCGCTCATTCCATGCCTACAAAAGGAATTCCTATGGTGGGCCTCGGTAAGCCAGGCAAACACAGGTATGTCATTCAAAAAAACACAGATAACACAGACCATGACCACAGACGCCTCAGACCTTGGATGGGGGGGCGCACATGGAAGGCAGGTGTATACAAGGACAATGGTCTCCAAAGGAAACACTTCTGCATATAAACCAAAAGGAAATGCTGGCAGTAATGCATGCCATCGAGGCCTTTCAACACCAACTTCAGCAAGGCCATTTACTGATACGGACAGACAACACCACTGTGATGTGGTATATAAACAAGCAAGGGGCACCCATTCTTACCCCCTTTGCAGACTGACAATGCATCTTTGGGAAAAATCACTGAGCCTAAACATTCAGTTACAATCCCAGTTTGTTCCAGGCAAAGACAATGTGCTGGCGGACAGCCTAAGCAGGAATTTCACAGATCCACACGAGTGGAGGTTACATCCGAAGACCTTCACACAGCTCACTTCGACATGGGGCAGGCCAGAAGTAGACCTATTTGCCTCTCACCTCAACCATCATCTACAAAAATTCTGCTCAAGGACATACCATCCACAAGCTTGGAAAATAGATGCTCTCTCATTCAACTGGAACTTTCTAAAAATCTATGCATTCCCACCTCTGCCACTGATGACCTCAGTATTACTAAAGATCAAAGCAGAGAGACCCAAGGGGATCCTAATAGCTCCGGACTGGCCCAGACAACACTGGTATCCATTACTACGGAGCATATGTCACACCAAGAAGTGGGCCCTTCCCCAATGGCCTCTACTTTTGACTCAACACAACTTCAAAACAGTGCATCCAAACCTTCAGACACTGCAGCTAACAGCCTGGGAGATCCCATGAATAACCTCAACCTATCTCTCTCCAAGGAAGTTCAGCGGATACTAACAGAGGCTCGAAGACCATCCACCAGAAAGGTTTACTTAGCAAAATGGAAGAGATTCAGCATTTGGAATACCAGCAAAGGGACATGATGCATCATTATTGAACATCCCACTCATTCTGGAATATTTGGCAGATATGCTAAAGAATGGACTCTCATATTCTTCCATAAAGATACATGCATCGGCTATTTCAGCTAGATATAACACTGATCCGCCTGTCTTTTCACATCCTTTGCTAAGGCAATTCCTCAGGGGAATCAAGAACATTAAGCCACCAAGAAAGGCTCCAGTGCTAGCCTGGGACCTCAGTTTTGTCCTAGAAAAACTGACTGTACCTCCATTTGAGCCAGCAGCTTCAGTTGACTTGCAATTTCTCTCATGGAAGACAGCTTTCCTGTTGGCAATTACCTCAGCAAGAAGGGTTTCGGAACTACAGGCCCTAATAGCAATACCACCGTTCATAATTTTCCACAGAGACAGGGTTTCATTAAGGACCAACCCTACTTTTATGCCAAAGGTGGTATCTAGGGTTTCTTTAAATCAAGCTATTCATCTGCCTGCTTTCTTCCCCAATCCTGAGAATAAGGGGGAAAGACTGTTACATACCTTGGACATTCACAGACAACTTCGATACTACCTGGACAGAACCAAGACCAGTAGGAAGTCTGAACAACTTTTTGTAGCTTACGTCCCTGCAGTCCAAGGAAAAGCAATTTCAAAACAGACTATTTCAAAATGGATTGGACATTGCATCAGATTCTGTTATTCCTTTCAAGGAAAGACTGTTCCAGCCAATGTCAGACCACATTCCACCAGAGCTACAGCCACCTCTACAGCATTCTTAAGAGGGGTGCCTACTAAGGACATTCTAGAAGCTGCTACATGGAGCTCCGTGCATACATTCTCCAAACACTACAATCTCCCTCTATACTCCAGATCCAGAGCAGGCTTTGCTTGCAGTCCTGCAGGGTTTGATTGCCACACCATCTTTTTCCTAGAGCATTCCTCCTCCCCCAGCTAAGCTATGGCATTCTACCCATATGTTATGACTGCAGTTGCATTCTTGAAGGACATAGTACAGTTTTGTACCTACCATAAATGTAGATGTCCGATAGATATGCAACTGCAGTCGGATTTTCCTCCTCCATACCCCTCTATGCCTAGGGTCCACTCCTATCCCTGTTTCTCTTAGCTGGGGATATCTGTTATGGTGTATCTGTTTATTGCTCATTTATTTGTCTGGAATCCTGTTTTTGTCTTCCAATTTGATTACAGCCTTCCTTGGAGGGCACTTGGCATCTGGGGCAAGAAACACTGAAGAAAATGGCGTCGGCTGATGCTTATGTACTCCAGCCGCTCTGACGTCGGAGAGAAATGCGACATCAGCCGACATCGGACCCAGACTTTGGAATCCGGCCGACCGAGGGCTGCCTGAGGCAGGACAACCCATCTGTTATGACTGCAGTTGCATATCTATAGGACATCTACATTTATGGTAGGTACAAAACTGTACTTTGTATGCAGATGTGGCGGCACTACATGCAGACTCTGAGCAAGAACTTCAACAAAGAATAGGGGAATGGAATGCAAAACTAAAGGCTCATGGGATGAAACTGAGTACAGATAAGACAGTGGTAATAGCATTAAATTTGGAGGATCAGCAGAAGCTGAGAATTGAGATAGAAGGGAATATTGTGGAACAGTTTAACAGCTTTAGGTATCTGGGAGGGGTGGTAGAGGGAAGGGAAGTCTGAAAAGGTCAAAGCTAGAATTAGAGGGGCTGCAGCCATCTGGCATAAAATGTCAGATGTAGTGTATGACAGAAGAATGCCAAAAAAGCTGAAAAATAAAATGTACAAAATGGTACTGCGACCGGTACTACTGTATGGTACAGAAACCTAAGCAGTAAAAACAGAGCAGATGAGGAACCTAGAGGTGATGGAAATGAAGTGCCTGAGATAGGTAGCAGAATGCACATTGTGGGACAAAGAAATGAAGACGTAAGAGTAGAAACCAAAGTAGCTCTAGTTGTGGAAAAGATTAAAGAGACCATATTACAGTGGTTCAGGCACATGTGCAGAAAAGCAGGAGACAATCTGGAAAAGAAGATTTGGGACAGACAGGAAGAAGGCAAGAGGAAACAAGGCATCCAGCTGCGAGGTGGATGGATTGTGTAAGATAAGATCTGAGATTGTGTAAGATAAGATCTGAGACAGTCAGGCATAAATGTCGAAGAAGGCAGGATGTGGCATTGAATCGAGAGAGACCGAAACAGTTAACATGACACCCAACCCCATGTAGAAAATGGGAAAAAGGGGGTTGATAATGATGATTATGATTTCGCTTATAGTAAAGCTTTACAGAAATCGGTGCAGTGACTCTGATGATCTGCTCCTGTCTGTAAAGCTGTGTTATCTCACCCAGCGTGTAATGATTCAGAGTCGAATATAAATATTGTAATACTGGAGTTTGTCTGGATTCCAAGGCACTGAACTGTGGCTTTAATTGGTCTGAGGCATGGTGCATGGAGATTAACATAGACATTATGTGCACTAAAATCCCTACTCAGTAGCTCACCTAATTACCATTGCTGCTAAAGTCTTCTTTATTAAATGTGTTTTCACACACAGGTTAATTGTATCTTGATTTTACCATCCACTCCAAAACTTCAAGGCACCCGAATAGGAAAAATAAAGTATAGAATGCATTTAAACTACACCGGTGGTAAATGTATATATTTCTATTTGTAATTATCTGTAATGACTGTAATAATATATGCAGGTTAAAGATGAAACTTAATGGTTAAATAAATTTTGAGCAAATCAAGGCAACAGTAGTATGACCTAAAAATCATTTAACAAGACTATGTCATGACACATTATCTTTTACTGATACTGAGAAATCAGATTCAGGGAATTTGTTTACTCCTTGTAAGACAGCTTAGTTAATTGTTTAACAGAAGTAAAACAATTACATTTGATATGATTTGTTTTGATTTAGAAAAATGTTCCTGGGTTGTATTTGTTTACCTACCTACCTTTTGGTACCTAAAGGGGGGTCAAGTTCTGCAACTATTTCTAGTAAAATAAGGTCAGTAATGGGACATGATGGTGTAAATCTAAGGTTTCTTAAATTAGGTTTGAGTTTTTGGTGTGATCTGTCATTTAATAGTGATGAAAGTTTTGTATGCCTTTTGGAAATGTCCAGTTTTTAAGCTGTTTTTTTTTAATGCAAATATGAAGTTAAGACTTATCTCCATAACAGAAACACCTTCCACTGGTGCCATACACTTAGTGTCTGCAGTTACAGGCTTACTGTGAAGTGATGAGCCGTTTATCTTGTCATGTCATTAAGCAGCTGACACTGGAAATTAATGAAATGCAATACCTCTGGATAAGAGAAGGAATTAATGTGGAAGAGTATTCTTGAAACTATGATTGCTTTGGAGGTGTCATTTGTAACATGTCGACATTACGCTCCAGGCAGAAGTGTCCCAACCATCCTACCTGTTTTGCAGAGGTTTCAAATATCCCCCACACAGAGCTGCCATGTCCCATGCCATTAGCCTCAGTAGGACACATGATATAAAGGAGAGGGAGTCTGCTTGCATGTTCATGATTTTTTCTCTTACATGAGCAGTCAGTTGGTTTAAATCAGATGACCTCAAGAGCTGCTGATGTTGATCATGCATACAGCTGCAGTCATAACAGATGGGTTCTCCTGCCGTCAGGCGGGTCCTCGGTCGACCGAATTCCAAAGTCTAGGTCCGGCGTCGGTTGTCGTCGCTTGTTCCCTGACGTCAATGCGACAGGGGTATAAAGGAACCAGCCGACGCCATTTTCTTCAGTCTTTCTTGCCGCGCGGTGCCCGAAGCAGAAGCCGTTCGCAAGTGCCGGTCGGCCAGCTCCAGAGATTACGAAAATTTGGAAACCGAAGTCTTCTTAAAAGCTAAGTACCCCGTTGGGGAAACATTTCTTGCCTCAGCTAAGTACCCCGTTGGGGAAACATTTCTTGCCTCAGACCGATGTCAGACAAAGTTAATAATTGTATTTCTTGTGGGAAGCAAATACCGCATAAGGATTTCCATTCCCTCTGTATACCTTGTTTAGGCCCAGACCACGACGTCTCGGTCTGTCGCTTTTGTGCTACTTTCAACAAACGCACTATTAAGCGTCGGGTGGAGTTCGCCCAGCATTATTTTGGAAAAGCATTTAACTATACTATGTCGTCGGATACTCAGACTCCGGTTTTGTCTAAAAAATGCAAAGACAAGGACCGACACACAAGGTCCGCGGCCTCTACCGACACCACGCCAAAGCCGACTACACGTGGTCCGGTTCTCAGCGAGGCGCCTACGCAGCCCCTGACTACCGACGACGCTTCTTTGACGGTGTCTCCTGTGCCCGAGGTCGCAGGCTCCTCTGCCCACACCCTGACTACAGATACCGAAGCCACTCTTGGCGTTGGAACTCAGAATGTGGACAGGTCCACCTCCACTTAAGATGTCTTCAGACCTTCCTCTTCTTTCTCCATCAAGGCTTTCACAAAGTCTAAAGCAACCATGCACTCTAAAAGACCAGCTACACAGGGCCCATCTCCAGGCCCCATGCCTAAGAAACAGATGCTTAAATTGGCTGAGGATTTAATTACTCTTATCAGAGGTTCTCAGCCCCCACCGGACAAAAGGCCCAGAGTGGAGGAAGATTCTCCCTCCTCTGATCAGGGCTGCATTATTTCAGAGCATTCTGATGATCAGGAACATTCTTACTCCCCTTTTGAAGTCTCTGATGCGGAGGAGTCCATCCCTTCTGTCTCCCCCCCCCAGAGGATTACTCATTTGGGGAAACTTTGCATACCTTAAGGGAACACTTCCACTGGGAAGGCCAAGATTATTCAGATTCCAAGAAAAGGCTCAGGGAATTTCTCTTGTTACCTCAGCATAGGCCTCTGGCTATACCTCCTGTCTTGGACATCCTAGATGATGTTTACTCGGAGGCTTGCCTTAACCCGGACTCTCTACCTCCAGCCCCAGTTAAGCCTGACAGGTACTACAGGGTTCCTGACTCACACCAATTTCTATACAAAAGCCATGCTGCTGACCCAGAAACCATCTCACAGGGCCCCAAGGGAGTTAAGGCCTCCATTGCTAAAAATCCACTACCTTCCGAAAGAGACTCCAGATCCTTAGAAAGGTGGGGAAAAAAGGTATATACCTCGGCTACCTTATCCATGAGGGCCTTAAACTGTCAGTTTCATATGCTAAAATACCAACAGTTTTTGTCATCACAATTGAAAAGTAAAATGTCACAACCTGAACAACCAGGAGTTGCAGGATTTGATGCATAGTGCAGAACAAGTGGGTAAGCATACCTTACAATGTGGTTTTGATGCTCTAGAGGCCTCATGTACAGCTGCTGTTACAGGATCAGTCATACGTAGGCATGCCTGGCTCAAGGAACAAGCCTTGCCTGATCATGTCAAAGCAAAATTACTAGACACTCCTCTTCAAAAGTATGTACTATTTGGTGCTAATGCTGAGGAGGTGTTAAGGAAAATAGAGGAAAAGGCTAAATCAATGCAAACTGTGAAAGAATTTCTACAGGTACAACCCCCACGTTTTAGTAGAAATTGGCCTTCCAAAAACTGGTCCTTTCCTGCCACGGACAGACCCCAAAGAGGCAGATACAGGCACCCGAGGGGCAGAGGACAATCCCAAGGATCGTTTAGAGGCAGACAATGGCAAGCTCCTGCACAAAGAGGTGGTGAGGATAACTCGCAATCTTTCAGAAAGCAAACCCAATGACTTTCCCCTTTGCATGCCAACCAAGTCTCAAATGGCAGCCCCCTTAGGAGGAAAGCTGGCATTGTTTTCAAAAAATTGGCATATTGTCACAAATGACAAATGGATCCTGGACATTATAAACAGAGGCTACAAATTCCATTTTCACACCCTTCCAAAAATGAGAGGCATGCCAAACCTGCCACACAATCAAAGGGCAGAGGCACAAAGGCAAATTACAGATCTCATAAACATGAAAGCTATTCAAGAGGTACCTACATCGAACAAGGTCAAGGTTTTTATTCCAGGCTATTTCTGGTGCCAAGGAAGGGAAAAGATTGGAGACCTATTTTGGACCTATCCATCCTAAACGCATTTCTACTCGTACCAAAATTCAGGATGCTCACTCTACAGCAACTTCTTCCCATGCTGGGCAAGGAGTCTTGGCTGGTAACATTGGACCTCAAGGAGGCATACCTGCATGTCCCAATCAGACAAAATTGCAGAAGGTACCTCAGATTTCTTGCAGGTTCAACCCATTATCAATTCTCTGCATTGCCCTTTGGCTTATCTACTGCACCCAGAGTATTCACGAAATGCCTGGCATCAGTAATTGCCTACTGCAGACTTCAAGGGATACAAATATACCCCTATTTGGACGACTGCCTGATCCAAGCGGACAGCAAGCACATTCTTCTGAAACATCTGGCTTATGTAATAATGTTGTTGAACTCTCTGGGATACACAGTCAACAAAAAGAAATCAAGGCTAATACCCTCTCGGAGGATAATTTTCCTGGGTGCCAATTTGGACACAAACACCCAGATGGCCTACCTCACGCCAGAGAAGCAGGGGCAACTAATTCAATACTTCAGAACACTAGCAAATTGCACCAGGCTGACTGCAAGGAAAATCCTGCAGGCACTGGGATTCATGGCATCTTGCATCTTACTAATCCCATGTGCAAAGCTGCATATGAGGAAACTACAATGGTACCTGAAAAACATATGGTCTCAACACAGCCACAGTTTGGAAACAATAATACCACTAATTCCATGTCTGCAAAAGGAATTTCTGTGGTGGGCTCAAGCATGTCAAACAAACACAGGTCTTCCATTCAGCAAGCCTCAAGCAAATCAAGTCATCACAACAGACTCCTCGGACTACACCTGGGGGTCGCACATGACAGATCGGTGCATTCAGGGCAAATGGTCCCAAAAAGAAAAGCACCTTCACATCAATCAAAAAGAAATGCTAGCAGTAATAAATGCTATTATAGCTTTCAAGGACCTTCTACAACCAGGTCAACTATTGATAAGAACGGACAACACCACAGTTATGTGGTACATAAACAAACAGGGAGGAACACATTCTTACCCCCTATGCAGACTGGCCATGTCACTTTGGAACATGGCCATGGACTTACAAATGGAACTACAAGCACAGTACTTGCCAGGCAAGGAAAACACACTGGCAGACAACCTAAGCAGGAATATGACAGATCCACACGAATGGAAATTGCATCCAAAAGTTTTTACAGAAATAATCCAAGAATGTGGAATGCCAGACATAGATCTCTTTGCCTCCCACAAAAATCATCAATTGACAAAATTCTGCTCAAGGATCTTCCATCCAAAGGCCTGGAGAGTGGACGCTCTCTTTCAATTGGACATCAATGACAGTTTATGCCTTCCCACCTCTTCCTCTGCTGCCCAAAGTTCTATTGAAAACCAGAACAGACAGACCAAAGATGATTCTCATTGCTCCGGACTGGCCAATGCAACACTGGTACCCACTCCTGAGGAGCCTGACTCATTTCCCACCATGGACCCTGCCTCTAATGCCTCTTCTTCTGTCTCAGCACAATTTCAAAACTCTTCACAGCCAGCTAAAAACACTCAATCTAGCCGCATGGAAGATTCCTTAGCATCACAACAGGCCCTACTCTCCAAGGAGGTGCAGGATGTCATTTTGGAGGCCAGAAGGCCATCAACTAGAAAAGCTTACTCCGCAAAATGGAAACGTTTTTGTGTCTGGAATGAGAAAAAAGGGCCAGGATCCTGGAAAACTGAATTTACCTCAAATACTACAATATTTGGCTGAACTGCTAAGCAGTGGACTTTCTTTCTCCTCCATCAAAATCCATGCCTCAGCCATTTCTGCAGAATACAACACTGATCCACCTTTATTCTCTCACCCTCTCTTAAGACAGTTCCTCAGAGGGGCTAAGAATCTAAGACCTCCAAGGAAACAACCAATACCCACTTGGGATCTTAATTTCATTAATTTCATTCTGGAAAAACTGACCTTGCGTCCCTTTGAGCCAGCTGCCTCATCAGATTCGCAGAGTTTCAGAACTACAGGCTCTCATGGCTGTCCAGCCTTTTATCATCTTCCATCAGGACAGAGTTTCCTTACGAACCAACCTGTCCTTTATGCCTAAAGTGATATCCAGGGTAGCTTTAAATCAGGCCATACATTTACCTACTTTTTATCCTAATCCTCAAAACAAAGGGGAGAGATTACTACATTCCTTGGACATCCACAGACAACTGCGTTATTATTTGGACAGAACAAAGCCTTTCAGAAAATCAGAACAGCTCTTTGTGGCCTATGCGGTGGGAGCTCAAGGAAAGCCAATTTCCAAACAGACAGTCTCAAAATGGATAGCCCACTGCATACACTTTTGCTATTCCTTTCATGGCAAAACTGTACCTACAGGCATTAGAACTCATTCCACCAGGGCCACAGCCACCTCTGCAGCCTTCCTCAGAGGAGTTCCTACCAAGGATATTTTGGAAGCAGCCACTTGGAGTTCTGTGCATACCTTCTCCAAGCACTACAACCTACCATTATACTCCAAATCTAGAGCAGGCTTTGCCACTGCAGTCTTGCAGGGCATTTTGGCTCCTCCTAGTTCCACCTAGTGCCTACCACCCCTTTCTTAGCTTTGGGATTCTACCCATCTGTTATGACTGCAGCTGTATGCACGATGAACATAGTACAGTTTTGTACCTACCATAAATGTAGATGTTAGAGTGCTAATACAGCTGCAGTCCAGGTTTCCCTCCCTCCTTCCCTTCTTGGGACAGGCCTATAGGCTAACACATCCTCATACAACCTGATTGGGGTATTCATTTATGATGTATTTGCTTGCAACTACTGTTATTTTGATTATATTGCACTGCATTATTACACAAATTTATGTATTGCCTTCCTTCTGGGGGCACCTGACATCTGGGGCAAGAAAAACTGAAGAAAATGGCGTCGGCTGGTTCCTTTATACCCCTGTCGCACTGACGTCAGGGAAGAAGCGACAACCGGCCGGACCTAGACTTTGGAATTCGGCCGACCAAGGACCCGCCTGACGGCAGGAGAACCCATCTGTTATGACTGCAGCTGTATTAGCACCCGAACATCTACATTTATGGTAGGTACAAAACTGTACTTTGTAAATATCCAATTTGGGATTTTTTTCTGCTGCTGTTCATGTTTTTGTTATTGACTGATTTTTTTTAACCTTTGATGATCTTTTGACTGTCAGAAATAAACATGTACACAAATTGTCTTGGTAAAATCCATCCCATTTCTAGCAATTTTTTTTTATATTTTAAAAACGGTTATTGAATTATCACTTGTGATATAGGCATATATGCATTTATACACAAGTAATCTCAAACTGTTCACAAATTAACATCAACAGACATTATGCTTCACATATATTGCTATATGTCATATAACCTAATTAACATTACATAAATTATTCAGTTTCTGCCCCTTTTTTGTAAACAAGAAACTTTTTTATTAAACCATCATTTACGACATAAGCAGTCATACATTTGTATAAATGAAAACAAACCACATTGATGCAGTCCTAGTTGCAAGCATTATACATCACAAACCATACTGACACACTGCCAGTTGCAATGTTTATTTTCAGTTTGTTGACTGGATTAGTCCCACTAGGCCATTGACTTCTCTTCAGGAGAGAACCAAGGTGGTAGTCATATTGACAGGGCACTGTAGAATTTCCCCTTCTCTTTTCCATAAGTGCAGTGTGATCTTTTCACCTTCACTTGAGCTACCACCAGCTCAGGTAGATGATTTAATGTCTCATCCTTGTAGATATATCTTTATTTTTTTCTGTAAACTGTATCTGTCAAATCCTCATAAGTGTAATCTTGATAAAAAGATCATTTTACATACAATGGTCATTCGAAATTTTTACGGCCTCCATATGATATTTACCATTGCAACTTTAGGTTAGGCTGTACCAATGTTCATAACAGTATAATTAGTAATAGTAATAGTTATTAGTAATAATATGATGGTTTTAAGCAGTAATTGCCTTATCACTAAAATGAACCCAAATGTATAGTAAATGAGATAGAGTATTATTATTCAAAAGATACTCTGTGATCCAGGTAGTCATCCACTTTACTTATCAGTATTTCTTCCACATCAGTTATATAATTCCAACCATCTCTCTGGATTCCTTTCCCATGACCATCTTGCATCCCAGGTCTGTTAAGGAATTTGAATTTCTGTTTATTATTAAATCACTAGTAATGTCTTTCGGCTTTTCCCGGTTAGGGGTCGCCACAGCGGAACTCCTGCTAATGATTGGCAGTGGATTTTTACGGTGCCCAGTTGCCAGCCCAATGCCCAACCTTCAAAGAAGGCACACCCATTCACGCATGCACCTACCTGCATGTCTTTAACGTCACTCGACCGTGGGAAGGACATGCAGACTCCACACAGAAGGCAATCCAGCCAAGAATCGAACAGGAGAACCTCTTGCTATGAGGCGACAACGCTAACTGCTGCACCACTGCGGCATGGTAGGTTTTTGTTAAATCACTGCTGTAACTCAACTACTTCCTCCACTCTTCCTTAACAAAAAAAAAACCCCTCTTGTCATCATACAGGCAGTTGTATATAACCTATTGCACTAGAGCAGTGTGAAGGCAAAAAATATATATATATCTTTGGTCTCCCTCGGCACTCTCTCCTGTAATCCTCATCCTTCCTTTTCTGTCCTTGACTATAAAGTGTATGATTTCTTACATCTCCTTGTTTGTTGGTAGCTTCTGTTATAGTAATCAAATTGGATACCCCACATAATTGTTTCTAAGTCATTACTTACTCTAGTTCTACTCAATCAAGGGTAGACTGTCAAGTAGCACAGTGGTATTCTGCAGCATCAGGTATGTTACACATACCACACGCTAATCTTTTAACCATTTTCAGCTTGTCTGGCCCATTAATATGCCCCTTCTTTCATCCAGCACTTTGTGAGACCAACCCATAACCAACAGGAGTATGGTACAGTGGATATAAAAAGTGTACATACCCCTGTTAAAATACCAGGTTTTTGTGAGATAAAAAAATTAGACCACAATAAATCATTTTAAAACTTTTCCCACCTTTAATGTGACCTATAACCTGTACAATTCAATTGAAAAGCAAACAAATCTGTTGGGGGAAAAATATAAAAAATAAAAAATGTACAATAAGCTGGTTGCATATGTGTGCACACCCTTAAACTAATACTTTGTTGAAGCACCTTTTGATTTAATTACAGCATTCAGTCTTCTTGGGTAGGAGTCTATCAGCATGGCACATTTTGACTTGGCAATATTTGCCCACTCTTCCTTGCAAAAACTCTCCAAATCTGTCAGATTGCGAGGGCATCTCTTTTGCACAGCTCTCATCAGATCACCCCACAGATTTAAAATTGGCTTTAAGTGTGAGCTCTGGCTGGGCCATTCCAAAACTTTTCTTCTGGTGAAGCCATTCTTTTGTTGATTTGGATGTATGCTTGGTGTCATTATGTTGAAAGGTGAAATTCCTCTTCATCTTTCTAGCAGAGGCCTGAAGTCTTTGGGCCAAAAATGACTGTTATTTGGAACTGCTCATAATTCCCTCCTCCTTGACTAAAGCCCCGTTCTAGCTGAAGAAAAGCAACCCCAAAGCATGATACTGCCACCACCATGCTTCACCGTGGGGATGGGGTTCTTTTGGTGATGCAAAATGTTGATTTTGCGCCAAACGTACCTTTTGGAATTATGGCTATAAAGTTCAACCTTAATCTCATCAGACCATAACACATTTTGCCACCTGCTTTTGGGAGAACCTAATGCATTGTTTTGCAAATTTTAGCTGGGCCTGGATGTTTTTCTCTGTAAGAAAAGGCTTCCATCCTGCAACCCTATCCCCGTAGTTCAGACATATTGACAAATATGCCAGATTGTTGTCACATGTAGTATACAACCAGTACTTGCCAGAAATTCCTTCAGCTCCTTCAGTGTTGCTGTAGGTCTCTTGGCAGCCTCCCTGACCAGTTTTCGTCCAGAATGATACCACAGTATAAAGACAAAATGATTGACTTCAACAATTGGCTAAGTTTCTGGTGTCATTCAAAGGGGATCCAGTATCTGTCTTCCTGGAGCGACATAATCAACAAACCATGATGTTTTGCCAGAGATGGTCTGCACCTGTCGCCCCTGGGATTCAGGTTACTGGCTAAGGCTCTTGCCACCCCCATAGTGCCTTTTTTAGGCAAGGCTCAAATTACAAAACTACCACTGTAACAGATAAAAACACTCAAAAGCTGAAGGTAATGCTACTCAATGCTAGAAGTCTAAGCCTGAAAATGCACTCTCTCGAGGCACTCCTTAAAATGGAGAACATTGATATCTGTGCAGTAACCAAGACATGGCTCAAGAGAGTACCCCTGCAATACTAGGCTACAACTTTTATCACATTTTTCGGCCATCAAACCATGACCGAAACACTAAAGGTGGTGGAGTGTCCATATTCACCAAGGTTATTCATACCTCCAGGCTAGTTGCCCAACACAATGCGTCTGAAATATTACTGGTGCAACTAACACTAGGTAAGATCGCAATCCAAATTGTAGCTTGCTACAGATCCCCACCATGCCCCAAGATTCTCACTACACCTTTCTAAACCTATACTGCAAAATATTAAGATGCAACCTAACACCCTAATACTGGGTGATTTGAACTACCCTGCCATTAATTGGGAAAACTATTTGGGTACTAACACCTTTGCCCAACGGTTCTTGGAATTTATAAATTCCAACGCCCTGGATCAACTAATCCATAGTCCCACCAGGGGCTCAAATATCCTTGACCTAGTCATTATCAACATGGGAGATGGATGCTCCACACCAGCGGTCACCCCCTTGTTGGTCAGTTCTGACCATAAGCTAATCATCCCTGATGTCTACACCCCCCCCCCCCCCAGTAGGGAAACCTCCATAAAAAGCGTCTCCAAAGCCAACTTCATGCTACTCAAGTCAGAAGTGACAAACTTCATGACACCCATGCAGACGGGAACTGAAAGTTTGACTGCCGAAACCTACACTAAGGCACTGTATGAGCATATCCACTCGTGCATAAATTGTGCCATTCCAAATAGAGCCAAGACACTCTCCTCCAAAAAAAGGAAGCTAGTGTGGTGGTCCCCTGCCATAAACAAGTTATACAACAGAAGGAAGAAACTGTTACAGAAAAAATTAAAATCCCAGGATACAAAAAAACTCCCTTACCAGTCTCAGTAAGAAGCTGAGATCTCTCACAAAATCCTCCAAAGCTAGTTATGAAAATAAAAGTGCCAAAGATTCTAAGGACAACCCCAAGGCATTCTCTAGTTATGTGAAGAATCTAAATGGCAATACTCATATGCTCTGAGCTACAACAGAATGGCACTAAATATACAGATCCCAAGGATATTGCCAATATCCTAGCAGGTTGATTCAGTGCCATTTTCACCCCCCTCTCACCTCCCTAAAGGGCCCTTCTCAATACCAAAAGATTGCCAAATGCCAGTAATCACAGCCACAGAGGTAAAAGAACACACACTCCAAAGCTAAGAGTACAGCATCCATGGGTCCAGACGACATCCCTGGCTGTGTACTAAATTAATTACAAAATGAACTGGCACCTCACCTAAGTGTCATGTTTAATCATAGCCTGACCTCATGCTTCGTGCCCAATGAGTGCCGCACAGCTACAGTTATCCTACTCCATGGGGGGGTCCACCTTGGACCCCAGGAACTATTGTCCCATCAGCCTAACGAGCCTGTTCTGCAAAGCCATGGAACGCATTATCATGAAACTTATAAACAAAGACATTGGCAACCTTCAAACACTGGACCCCACCCAGTTTGGTTTCGTGAAGGGCCGATCTTGTCTCCTGAACCTGATTGACTACTTCGAATCAGTCTCCAGAGCCGTGGACGAGGGTAAGACGGTCCACACAGCCTTTCTGGACCTCGCCAAGGCCTTCGTCACCATCCCCCACTTTGGAATCATAGATAAACTTACTAAGCTGGGCATTAATCCCTACGTCACTCGATGGGTCACAAACTGGCTTACCGACAGAACCCACACAGTAAAAGTAGCCAACTCCAAATCCAGCTCCAGATAAGTGACAAGTGGAGTACCTCAGGGTTCAGTCCTGGGACCGCTCTTGTTTGGCATCTACTTCTCAGAGGTACAGACCAACACCAAGGGACTCATGACTGCAAACTGAGAGCCATTATCGAATCCCCAAATGATGTGGATATCCTACAAAAGGGACTTAGAGACAGATGCTTGGTGCAAGAGCAATGGGCTCAAGCTCAATGGCAAGAAATGTTTAGTTATCCCTTTTGGGAAAAATCTGTACTCATGAATTACCACATATGTGGCAGTACACTAAACACTGAAAGTGTGATAAGGGACTTGGGGACACGGGTGGATAGTGGTCTCGCCTTCGATAACCACATCGCCACAACAGTCAGGAAATCCTACGTGGCACACCTCATCACTAAGGCCTTTTTATCCAGAAAAAAAGGAGGTCATTGTCTCATTGTACCCATCCCTCATTAGACCCATTATAGAGTACAATGCCCCATTTGGTATGTACCTCTCAAGACATCTGCAACAGTTGGAAAGGCCACAGAAATACCTCACTAAAAGAATTACAGGCCTAAAGCAGATGCCCTGTGCTGATCATCTAAAAAAACTCCAGCTATACTCTGTCACACATCGTCTACTCGAAGGCAATCTCTGCTTAACATACAAGGCCATGTCAAACCCAGAGCTGTTGGACATGCTACACTTAAAGAAATCCCAATCCCTTAGAGCCACGCGCTTCAGGGATCTAAACCTGGTCATCATAATGAACAAAACATGCTGGAGGGATAGATTCCTGTCCCAGAGACTCCCCATTCTCTGGAATAGACTGGCCATACATGTCAAGCAAAGCACCTCTTTGGACCTCTTCAAAAGGAACCTTGACGGCTGGATGGCAGACAGGAAATTCGCCCCGGGGATCACATCAGTCACCCTGCTAGTCAGGGGACCAGGAAAGTAAAATTCCTGGGAAAAAATAACCGGGGAGATGTTATGGCTAGGCTTGTATAGGCCCTAGGGCTGATACCCTAGTACCAACCTATGAATCAGTTTTGGAGGGACCTCCAGTTCTTTGTAACGTCACTGTTGTCCCATATTTTCTCCACTTTTTGATGACTGTCTTCACTGTGTTCTGTGGTGTATCCAATGGTGTAGACACTTTTTTTTACCCTTCTCCTGACTGATATCTTTTAACAGTGAGATCCCTTTGATGCTTTGTAAGTTCTTTGCAAACTATGGCCTTTGCTGTAGCAGGCAATTGAGTAAATGTCAGGGAAAATCCAACTAGGACAGCTGAACTTTATTTGGGGTTAATCAGAGTCTCTCTAATTGATGACAGGTGTGTACCCAAAAAGACTGAATGCTGTAATTAAATCAAAAAGTGCTTCAGCAAAGTATTAATTTAAGGGTGTGCTCACTTATGCAACCAGCTTATTGTACGTTTTTTAATTTTTTATATTTTTTTCCCTTAGATTTGTTTTTCAATTGAATTGTATAGGTTATAGGTCACATTAAAGGTGGGAAAAGTTTTGAAATGATTTATTGTGGTCTCATTTTTTTACATCTCAAAAACCTGGCATTTTAACCGGGGTGTGTGCACTTTTTATATCCACTGTATATGTGATATAGTTAGTTTTTCAGCAGTTTATTTCCTGGAAGATCACCATCTGAAAATAAATGTTGAACGTTGAATAGTTTTGATGTTTTAAGCAAATGTAGCATGATTGGCGTAAACTATATCTGCACTCTTCTTTCCCATCCAAATACCGTAAGTCACAGGATTAATGATTGCATCAGTATGGTGTTCCCCATTACAAGTTAACCATTTGTTTTCTAGTCTACTTAACATCCAGAGCAACTTCATTGTTGAGTATCTGAGCTCCAGCTCCTCAAAAACTGTATGCATGTCTCCTTTTAACAAAGCTTTTCTGTAGTCCACACACTAAAATTTGTACAGTGTAATAATCACTAATGGTCGCCTTAATGATTGCAGATCTTGTCACTTATTTGAAACATTCCATAATCTGATCTGTGATAGTCATATTCCATAAAAGATATCCAGCTCTTCATTTGCAAATCATTAAAAACTGTTAATACAAAACATTAAAAAAGCCTACATCGCTACAGATGGATCCATTAACTGAAATTGTGTGTTATAAAAGCTGCTGCAACACAAGATGATTATCAACATTAGTGTCATCTTGTGGTTTGCCCTCTTAAGTATGACTTTTTATAAAATTATTTCAGGTTACTTGCACTCTGTGTGTTTGGAATTACGTTTATTACAACTAGACACTGTTACAGTAACCTTATTAAAGCATAGAAACGTCTACTTACAAATTTTTATAATTGCATTTCTTTAAAATAATGCACTGTCTTTTAACAACAGATAAAAACTAACCAAGTACAGCAAAATGGTATGGGGCAGTAGTGTCATCTCACAAATGGGGTTTTCCTAGCTTCATTCTTGGCTGTGATGCTGTCTGTGCAGTTTACATGTACTTCCTGTATCTTTGTGGGTTTTTGCATGGTGCAATTATTTCTTCCTGCCTCCCAAAAATGTACAGTGGGTTGAGTTGGCTGTTTTCCAAGTCGTTCATAGGTGTGCATTTTGAGATAGGCAGATGCCCTGTCCAGAATGAGGTTATGGAGCCTTTGCATCTGTTTGCTGCTGGAATAAGCTCAGGCATCCTTGTGAACTTGCAGATGATAAAGCAGATTATTAGATAGTGGATGTATGGATGGAAAACCTAGCTAACATATTTGTTTATACATCCTCCTGTGCAAGTAGTAATCACTTGACACCCCTACTGTTAAGCCATTACTCATTTTGCTTAGAAATATGACAAGCTGATCTTGGATGAATTATAGAAAATCATAATTGCATATATTGTAAAGTTTACAGTTTGCCTTTATATGATCCATCCATTAGTACTTAACAAAACTGGCTAGTGCTTTGGTTTTACAAATTCTCCTTTATAATTATGCAAATAAAATTCATCCTGTTTAGCAAAGTAATTACCAATAAAAGCTTGTTAGTTGATTATAAAGGCAGCTACACCTCAACAAAGGTAAATTGTCATTGTGCATCTGTCATGGCTTAAATGCCCTCATAGGGATTACCATATACTCAAAATTGTTAATGATTTGTAGACTAACCATCTTGAATGTGAAAATGGGGTATTTTATCACTGTGACAGTATGGAAACAAAGCTCACGGTATATAATATGAAAGAAAAAAATGTTAAACTGGCATTTTACTGTCAACAACAAATATGCTCAAGGATTTTTGGACTTTGCAGATGCCAGTGCACTTGACTAGATTTTCCCCTTGCCCACCAGAGGTATTAATCTTCTTGATCTTGTCTGGGCTTTTCTCCCAGTTGTACTACCTTACTTGTTACCCCCTCCCTAGCCAAACCTGATCATCTTGCTGTGATCTGTATAAAAACCTGCTTTATGGTCTCCTCATATCTCCAAAATTATTGATGTTGTGTAGTCCTATCTCGCCTTCATTCTTACATATGGGTTCGGAGCCGATCCTCGGTTGTGACTTGGCTGATTACAAAGTTCGAAGTCTCTCAGTTGGCTCGTGGCAATGTAGGTATCCCATAGTGCACTAGTAGGAATCCCCAGATCTCGTTTGCCGCTTGTACGAGTTCAGAAGTGCTCTCTTTCTTGGCCATGGCTAAGTTGGATTTTTCTTCATTATTCTTGTTCATATTGATCGTTTTTTCATAATAGTAGTAACTTAGTATAATAGTTTAGTCGTTGTTATTATAGATAGTAAATTAGTCATGTGTTTTTGAAAATTTGCAAAGTTGTTATTGAAAACTTGTTGGCCGTCGCTTCCGCAGGCCTTTTTCTCCTCTGAGTGGTATCCCTTTCTTGGTTTGCTAGTTTTTTTGCTATATTTACATATCTTAGTGTAGGTCCATATTTGCATTAGGTCCTTTTCTAAGCTTGTATTTTTTGACTAGAAGAGTAGTATACATTGATAGCTTTGTGCAGTGTTCTGTTATTAATTCTTATTGGCGTGTTGTTGAATTATTGCAATTCTTGTAACAAATTCTTGATGTAGGTTCTCCTCTGTTTATGGATAGGTCTGTTTAAGTTAGTGGACCTAGTCCTCTATTAACCTTTCTCTAATATTGTTTCCTCAGCAGGGCTAGGCCCGTTTAAGTTAGAGGACCTAGTCCCCTCTGTTTTTTGCTTGTCTTTGTGTGTTGTTCTTAAGCAGGGCTAGGCCCATTTAAGTTAGAGGACCTTGTCCTCTCTTCCTGCTTCCCTCCTGTGTGTCTGACAATATGTCTCAGGATCATAAACCTTCGGGTTTTAAAAAGTGTCTCAAATGCTCTCAAAAAATGTCACTGACTGATGGACATAGTCATTGTGTTTACGCTGTCTAGGTGCCATACATCTTCAGGAGACATGTTCCATTTGTCACTCCTTCAGTTCTCGGGTTCTCCAAGAAAGGAAGAACAAATTGATCCTGAAAGGGCTCCTTAAGCCTTCCTTTGAGGAGGATTTAGTTATCCAGCTCTTCATCATCGCATTCCAGGTCTTCCTCTTCTAAAAAAAAAGAAGGTCAAGTCAGCCAAGAGACATTCTCTCACACCGACTATTTTATCTGGACCTTCACAAAAAATCTCAAAATTGGACAAACCTTTTACCTCTTTGGCTCCACTGTCCTCGGAGCTGGTCGAGGTTATCGATATTGACACTCCATTGTCAGCCCCAAGTTTCTCTGAGCTGACTACTGAGCATTTACCTTGGAGCCGATTTAGAGAATTATTACCGGTCTCCCCAACTCTCAGATCTCTTGATTTTGCAGAGATCTAGGTCACCTACCTTGTCTTCCAGATCCTCTAAGAGTCTTTCTGAAGAGGATGTATAGAGAGTAGTGCTTAGGCTCTTGAAGTCGTTGGCGCTAGCTAATTTGTTGCCGGCTTCGACCCAGTCAGTTCCAGAGCTGCCTAAGGCCATACTTCCTTGCTTCTATTCCTCCTCCGAGCCATGCTGGTCCTTTGGAGCCAGAGCTATCAGTGCCACTTGTTGGGGAACCTTCGGTTCCAGCACCTCTCATGTCTGTCTCAGAGCAGAGTTCCGCACTGACACCTTTGGCGCCGTCCTTGGTGTCTATGAGCCGAAGCTCACCAGTTGGCCCCGACAGGGACACTTGGACCTGGACTTCTTCGGTTCCAAGCCTACTTCTTGGTGTGTCGGCTAGGTTGAGTTCGGATCCTACATCTAAATCGGAGCCGATTGCTTTGGAGCCGATGGCTACTTCCGCTTCCAGTGAACCAGGGGTGTCCTCTGAGCTAGACAGATCTGCCTTCGAGATGATGAGGAGCATGCTGTCTAGGCCTTCAGCTCCACACAAGGGTACCAATGCTCCCCCCCCCCTCAAGCTCCGACCTCTGTCTCAGCACCATCTCTCTTGACAGCAGAGACACACAGCCTCAGGAGCCCCCATTGGGTGGCCCCCAGTCTTCCGAGACCTCCCCAGAATACCCTTCTGAGGAGCCTCCTCGGAAGAGAACTTGCAAGAGGAAGCATGTAGACTGATGAGTCCATCACCTCTGACATTGACCTCGAGGAGTCAGAAGGGTCCCCTAGGTCGTCCTCTGATGATATCTCCTTCGTAGATATCCAAAAATCCTGAAACAGAGAGGTGGCTGGCCCACTGTCACCCCTTCTAATGAGTCAGTGTACCTGTAGGCTTTTGGGTCTCAACCTTCAGGTTCTTGGGTGTCTCACTTTTCGATGAGCTCTTTGATCTAGTCAGTCGAAAGGTGTGGGAAACTCCTGATGCCATGGAACCAGTCCCCGGAAGGCCCAACAAATTTCTTTCAGCCCCCAAAGAGAAAGAGTTTTTGACTAAAGGTGTTCATGTAGATGCCATGGTGGTGGCAGCAGCCACAAAGAAGGAACTAGCAAAAACTTCCTCATTTGTCCATCCACCGAACAAGGAGTCTCGAACGATGGATAGATACGGGAAGTGTGCCTTCTCGTCAGGGGCATTTACACTCAGATTGCTGAATTACCTCACCCATTTTTCCTAGGCTTCAAAGAGATCTGCTGTCCATGGTACATTAGCTGAAGGAGTCCCTGAGAAGGTTACTGCTCAGTTGTCCACCTTAAACTCCATTGTTAACTCCTGCATTAGGCTGATACCTTATGCAGCAGATTGAGTGAGCAGGGCAGCGGGTTCAGGAGTTTCCCTTAGGAGACACTCCTGGATGCATTTATGTAACTTTGTGGAGCCCTTCAAATCTTCATTTAGCAAAGCCCCCTTTGACGGTTCCTCTCTGTTTGGACTAAAGGTAAAAGATACACTCACCAATTGCGAGCAGGAAGGGAAAACTCTCTCTGCCATGGGAGTACGTTTTTCCATCCCTTCTAGACCATACCCTAAGGGTCAGAGAGGTGGGAAAATGTGGTTCAAGAAATCTCAGAGATTTTTCCCAGGTGCACAAGGGGATTCCTCCTTCAGAGGCAGAGGAGGAAGAAGTAATTGTAGACGTTGCCCTGGGGGGGGTCCGCAAAATCAGGATGGCAGCGATTCCTTTCGTGGACGTCCCTATCAACGCTCCTGAAGCAGGGCCCAACTGCGCTTCTCTGGAGCCAGTTGGGGGTTGCTTACCTTTGTATCCAGAAGCCTGGCACGACATCACCCAAGACAAGTGGGTACAAAGAATAATTTCCAGAGGATACTCCATACCCTTCTCTTTTCCACCTCATCCCAGTAAGAAAATCCCAGATGTTCCACCCAATTACAGGGATCCAGCAGCTATAGAAGTCCAAATGTTGCACAGTCCAAAAGTTGCTTCAAAAGAGAGTCATCCAAACCATCCCCGCAGACCAGATAGGTTTCAGAACTTACTCCAGATTCTTTTTAGTGCCAAAACAAACAGGAGACTGGAGGCCCATTTTGGATCTCAGCAAATTAAACAAATTAGTGAAGAAGTCCAGGTTCCGAATGGTAACACTGCAGTCTATACTCCCTTTGTTAGAGAAAGACAATTGGATGTGCTCCATAGACCTCCAAGATGCGTGCTACCCCATAAAAATGGACAGAGCATCTAGGAGTCATTTACGCTTCGGGCTGGGAGCCAGTCATTATCATTTTCGTGCTCTGCCCTTTGGTCTCACCACAGCCCCCAGGGTGTTCACCAAATGCATGGTGGTAGTAACGGCTCACTTCAGATGTCTTGGATTCCAAGTGTTTCTGTACCTGGACGACTTGGCTCCTGACTGCCACCACCAGGCGCTTATTTCTACATGCCAGGGATTCAGCCATCCAAGTCTGCACTCAGCTAGGGATTACTATAAATTGGGAAAGGTCTGCCTTGCCGCCCTCTCAATATGTGATTTTTATAGGCACAGAAATAAACAGTCGCCATGATGGCTCACCTTCCTGCAGACAGAATACAAAATCTAAGACAACAGGTATAAAGTCTATTTCCCCAATGCAAAGTCAAAGCCAAGACAGTGCTCAAACTTCTAGGAACCATGGCCTCTACTATAACTCTAATTCCACTAGCCAGACTACATATGAGAATCCTTCAATGGCTACTCTTTTCCCAGTGTTCTCTTCAACAACTGCCTCCATCTCATCCCATTTTGTTAATGGAATCTTGGAAAAAAGTACCTTCGTTGGTGGATTCAGTCCAATCAACTAATGATAGGGACACCATTCATTCCTCACCAACCTGTTGCTACTGTGACCATGGATGCCTCCCAGCTACTTCTCCCTTAGCCCCCACAAGGGAGACCCCGAGAGACGCACTTGTTGACAGTTGGCCCTCGGGACTTCTTTATGCATTCCCTCCCTTTCCACTAATATCGAAAGTGATCCAGAAAGCAAAGACCTTGGAAAGCAGAATGACTTATCACTACTTACTGGCCTCGTCAGATTTGGTTCCTCTTTCTTGGGCCTCACCTTCTGCATGGTCCATGGACTCTGGACCCAGTACCAGACCTTCTGACACATGTCCAGGACCTTCCACTCCTGTCTCCACACCCTCAACTTGACAGTGTGGCTGCTCTATTTCCATCCCTAGTCAGGCTTCATGATTTCTCCCCAGCAGTTACACATATCCTCATGTCTTCTCACAAGCCTTCTACAAGAAAATTATACATTAGCAAAGGGAAAAGATTTTCTATCTGGGCAAGAGAAAAAACATAGATCCTTACAGAGACTCCATTCCCTTGGTGTTAGAATTCCTAGCCAAACTTTTTCATCAGGGATCAGCTGCTGCTACAATCAAAGTTCAATTGGCAGCGATCTCCAATTTTCATGTGGGACAACATGAACCTAATCTTATGGCTCACAGATTGTGTAAATCATTTTTAAAAGGCACTACCTTGCTGATACCTCCCTTTCAGGGACCTGTATCTCCCTGGGATCTAAATTTTGTTCTGTCCAAACGTACCTCCCCGCCTTTTGAACCCGCACATACCTGTGAATTAAAGTTCCTTTCATGGAAGACCATTTTTCTAGTAGCCATTACATCCGCCAGAAGAGTGTCAAGAGTTACAAGCATTGTCAATCAAACCTCCTTACTTGATCTTTCATAGAGAGAGAGTTTCTCTTCATACAAATCCATCCTTCATCCCCAAGGTTTGCTCTCAATCTAATATGAATCAAACTGTTGAACTGCCAGTCTTTTTCCTAATCATTCAAATAGAACGGAATATAAGATGTTATGTGATCCTATCTCGCCTACATTCTGACTGATGGGCTCGGAGCCGATCCCTCGGCTCTGACTCTGCACGCTTATGCCAAAGAGCGAAGTCTCTTATTGGCTGAGCTTACTATATCCCAGGATGCACCACTACCAGTCCCCCAGATCTCGTTTGCCGCTAACTAGCAAAGACGTGGTCTCGAGCTGGCTGAGCTAAGTAGTGTCTTTTCACTAACTTTTTCTGTCAGAAATTTGCTAATTCTTTAACAAAAGCTGTTTTAACGGCTACTCTTTGTTGTTGTGTGTGTTTTGAAAATTTTTTGTGAAAAATTTGTGTGTGATTGGTGTTTGTTCTGGCTACAGGCCCCCTTGATCTGTAGGGCCTTCCCTGTCAGTCAATCCCTTTGAACCTTTAGGGGTTCTTGGATTCCCTTAGATATATTTACTGTTGTATGTCTTCAGTTGGCCTTAATTTTATTGCGGGCTGTCATTCTTAACAGCAAGTTAATCTTTGTAGTGTCAGTCTATTTCAAAAGAGTTTTGTCTGTGAGAGAGTTGCTCAGTTCTACTTATAATGTCTCAGGCTCCTAGGCCTTCGGGCTTTAAAAAGTGCTCTAAATGTAGTTTTAAGATGTCTATCACGGATGACCACTCTCTCTGTGTATATTGTTTGGGCGCCAAACATTTGCAGGAGTCCTGCAGCGTGTGTCACGCTTTTTCCTCGAGGGTCCTCCCAAGAGAGGAAAAATAAGCTTATATTGAAAGGCCTTATAAAACCCTCTTTTGAAGAAGCTTTAGCATCCTCTCCTTCTCCTGCTAAAAAGAAAAGGCGCCGGCTCCGACCAGTCCGTCCTGACCCGACCGCCAAAAGACATAGACAGGCTTCTCCTTCGGCACCAAGGACTCGGAGCCGAGGGCGGAACGGTCTGCCTCGATGCCTCCAGTCTCGACTCCCCTGGTTTGGAGCCGATGGCTGGGGCATCGAGGCGGTCACCTTCATCGGCTCCACTGATCTCGGAGCCGATGAAGGTTGTCCGCTCAGACACTTCCTCCTCGGCGCCTAAGTCCTCCTCGGCACCGATGAAAACTGGTTTGTGCATTCCTTCGGCGCCGATAGTTATCGAGTCGCCTCGGAGCCGGTCCCCTAGCCCCTTGGGGCCGTTGGAGAGGCCAACTCGAACCCGTTCAGTCTCCTCTAGGTCATCGAGGATGTCAGATTCGGACATAGACAGGGTGCTCCAAAGACTGTTCCAGTCCCCAGTCTTTCAAAAATTTGTTTCGGCTCCGACCAAATTGGCTTCGGAGCCGATAGCCCATTCCATTGCCATTCCTCCTCCGACCGCTTCGGCTCCGTCGGAGCAGGTGCTGTTGGAGCCGGTGGAGATCCTAGGGTCGGCTCCGACCCTTACTCCAACCCCGGCCTTCAGGTCCAAGTTTGGCACGCGGACTTCTTCGGCCGGACCCGGGGGTGACGTTTTGGGACCAATGTTGTCGGTTCCGAGCCTCCCTCTCGGTGCTTCGGCTGCGGGACTTCCGTCTGCTATCATGGCTCCGGGGACCGGACACTCCCAGGATTCTGCGGGTCCGGCTTTCAGAGCTATGAGGAGTGCCTTGGCCAAGTCTTCTTCGGCCATCTCTACGGCTTTACCGGCACCTTCCCTGGGCGTGGAGACTGGGTCTTTGGCAGTTCCCCTGTCCCTAGGCAGCGGAGCCCGGGGCCTGAGGTTACCCCACTGGGGTTCCGCTCCTCCTGAGGGTTCTTCGGAGTTGTCTTCGGAGGAGCCCCCAAGGAAGAGATCGTACAAGAGGAAGCACGTGGACTCCCCAGAGTCTCTTACATCGGACACTGATCTTGATGATGCGGAGGGGTCCCCAAAGTCGTCCTCGGATGATGTCTCATTCGCAGACATTTTAAAGATCCTTAAACAACGAGGCGGCTGGATATCCAAACCCTCCTCTGCTGATGAGTCAGTGCTTCTCAAGGCCTTTGGGGCTCAGCCCTCCGCCTCCTGGGTGTCTCCGCCCTTCGATGAGCTCCTGGACTTAGTTTGTCGGAGGGCGTGGGAACATCCAGATACTGTGGAACCAGTGCCTTCTCGCCCTAACAAATTTTTGTCTGCCCCACCCGAGAAGGAGTTCTTGACAAAGGCGTGGCTGTAGATGCCATGGTGGTGGCATCTGCTACACAACAGGACGTGGCAGAGGCTTCAACGTCCGTCCATCCTCCTAATAAGGAGTCTAGGAGCATGGACCGGTACGGGAAGCGCACCCTGACTTCAGCGGCCTTTACACTAAGGTCCCTGAACTATTTGGCACATTTTACCAGGCTACAGAGGGATCTGGTCAAGGAGCTGTCAGATTCCCTCTCAGGTAACCTACCTGAGCAGCTAGCCCAGTCGGTTAGCTCTCAGTTGGCTATCCTCACCTCGATTTCTAACTCGTCCATGAGGCTCATTTGATATGCGGCCGAAGGGGCGGGCAGAGCGGCAGGCACAGGTGTAGCTCTACGGAGACAAGCCTGGCTCCGTTTGTGTCATTTCGCGGAGGCCTTCAAGTCTTCCTTCGCCGACGCTCCCTTTGATGGGTCCTCTTTGTTCGGACCTAAGGTAAAAGACACTCTTACCCGCTGTGAGCAAGAGGGAAAAACTTTATCTGCCGTAGGTGCACGTTATTCCACTCCCTTTCGGCCTTATCCCAAGGCTAAAGGAGGAGGGAAGATGTGGTTCCGCAAATCACGGAAGTTTTTTCCTCAACAGCAGGAAGATTCCCCTTCCAGAGGCAGAGGACGGGGAAATTTTTCTGGGAGACGCCGTCCCAGAGGCGGCAGAGGGCCCCGCAATTCTGGAGACCGCGAGTCCTTTCGTGGCTCTTCAGCCTCCCACACTTCATGAGGGATTGCCCGGCTGTGCTGCTCCGGAGCCAGTCGGGTGCCGTTTGGCCAAGCACCTAAAAGCCTGGGAGTCTATCACTCAGGACAGATGGGTGCTTCGGATGATTGGCGGAGGTTACACCATTCCTTCACACACTCACCCCCACCGTCCAGAAAAATCCCGGACCCACCACCCAGTCAAAGGGAAATTGCAGCCGCAGAAGCTTCAAAGCTGCTAGAAAAAGGAGTCATCCAACCGGTCCCCACAGACCAGATCGGATCAGGAAATTACTCAAGGTTCTTTTTAGTGCCAAAAAAGACAGGGGACCTGAGACCAATATTGGATCTCAGCAAACTAAACCAGTCCGTCATGAAGTCCAAATTCCGAATGGTCACTTTACAATCCATTCTCCCATTGTTGGAGAAGGATGTTTGGATGTGCTCCATAGATCTCAAGGACGCCTATTATCACATACCGATACATCAGGCGTCCAGGAGGTATCTGCTCTTCAGCCTGGTAGACAGTCATTTCCAATTTTGTGCACTGCCCTTTGGTCTCACCACAGCCCCCAGGGTGTTCACCAAGTGTTTGGCAGTAGTGACTGCTCACCTGAGGAGTCTCGAATTCCAAGTGTTTCCCTATCTGGACGACTGGCTCCTGACTGCCACCACCAGGCATCTACTACTAGACAACCTACAAGCCACCATCTCCCTGGGTGCTTCCCTGGGAATTACATTCAATTGGTCAAAGTCTGTCTTGCTGCCCTCTCAGTGCATAAGATTCATAGGAGCAGAGATAGACTCAAAATTGATCTTGGCGTCTTCCTTCCTACCGAAAGGATTCAAACTTTACAAGGTCAAGTCCAAGCCCTGCTTCCAAGATCCAAAGCCCCAGCCAGGATGGTCCTGCAACTTTTAGGTTCGATGTCTGCCACGGTTCTCCTAGTTCCACTGGCAAGATTGCACATGAGGATTCTTCAGTGGCTGTTATCGACACAATGGTCTTTTCAGAATCTCCCCCTCAATCATCTCATACTGATTACAGAAACGTGCAAACGGGACCTCCGCTGGTGGCTTCAGTCATCCAATCTGAATCAGGGAAGACCTTTTGTTATCCCCCCTCCGGTGGCCACCCTGACAACGGATGCCTCCCAGACAGGGTGGGGGGGGCATTGTCTGGGCAGGTTAGTTCAGGGTTCTTGGCTTCCAAACGAAACCTTTCTCCATATCAATGTATTGGAAATGAGGGCTGTACTTCTGTCCCTACAGGCCCTCCACAAGTTTCTCCCTCAAGGCATTATCGCCATCCACACAGACAACATGTCGGTGGTCTGGTATCTAAACAAACAAGGAGGGACCAGATCTTACCCCCTTTGCAGAGAGGCCATGAGGGTGTGGGAATGGGCTGTGGCTACCAACCGTTTCTTGGTAGCGACCCACATTCCAGGGAAATCCAATATTTTGGCAGACAGATTAAGCAGGACAATTCTCTCTCCTCACGAGTGGTCCCTGAACGAAACAGTAGCAGCTCAGATTTTCAGAAGATGGGGGACTCCGTGCTGCGACCTATTTGCAACACCACAAAACACAAAGTGCAAAAGGTTCTTTTCCTTGACTCCGCGTCAGGGGGAGGCAGCTACGGATGCTCTAGCCCAACCTTGGCCTACAGGACTACTTTATGCCTTTCCTCCGGTTCCACTCCTCCCCAAAGTCATCCAGAAAGCTTCCCAATTGGGGTCCACAATGATACTAATTGCTCCGCACTGGCCTCGTCAGGTATGGTTCCCCTACCTAAAGAAACATGCTCTGGACGGTCCTTGGTTTTTGGATCTAACTCCGGACTTGCTGATTCATCAGTCGGGACGACAGCACCAGTCCCTTCACACTTTGAAATTAACAGCTTGGCTCCTCCACTTCCGACTTTAGTCAGAAATCACAACTTAGACCCGGAAGTTATTCACATTTTATCTTCGGCCCACAAACCCACCACTAAGAAATTGTACCTCAGTAAGTGGAAGAGGTTTGCTATCTGGGCTCAACTCAGGGGCTTAGACCCCATCACTGCCCCGATACCAGAGGTCTTGAAATTTTTAACATCCTTGTTTACTCAAGGATCTTCAGTCTCTACTATTAAAGTCCAACTAGCAGCTATCTCCAAATTTCACGAATCCATGGATCCACCGTTGGAGTAGCAGATTATGCAAAACTTTCATTAAAGGTGCTGTGCTGTTAAGACCCCCAGTTTTTCATCCTGCGCCCCCGTGGGATCTTGATTTGGTACTTCGTGCCTTAACATCTTCACCTTTCGAACCGGCTGCTACATGTGAGTTAAAATATCTGTCTTGGAAAACTGCCTTCTTAGTTGCAATTACCTCTGCAAGAAGAGTTTCAGAGCTTCAAGCCCTATCTATCAAACCACCGTACTTGATTTTTCACAAGGATAGAGTATCACTTAGGCCTAATCCATCCTTTGTTCCAAAGGTTTGTTCTAATCTCTGCCTCCAACAATCTCTAGAGCTACCAGTTTTCTTTCCAAAATTCTCAAATGAAGCAGAATACACCTTCCATAAATTGGATGTTCACAGGCAATTGCGCTTCTATCTAGACAGGACTCAACAAATTTGAAAAACAGACCAGTTGTTTGTGTCCTTTTCAGATAATAAATTGGGTCAAACCATCACGAAAGCTACTATTTCCAAATGGATTAGAGATTGCATAACTCAGGCTTATTCCTCTTCAAATAAGCAACTTACAACATCTATCAAAGCTCACTCCACCAGAGCTATGGCTACTTCTATTGCTTTTCATTCCAAGCTCGCTATCTCTAAGATTTGTGCTGCGGCTACTTGGTCCAACCCGCACACTTTCATTTCCCACTATAAATTGGATGTGGCATCTAAAGGGCGAGCATCATTTGGTTCCACGGTACTCAGGAGTGTTTTCCAGTGAGCCACCCAGGATTCAGGTGCTAGGGACGCTGTCCCATCAGTCAGAATGTAGGCGAGATAGGATCACATAACATCTTTTAGTTATGTACTCACCATAACTTCAGATGTTTGGGATCCATCTCGCTACATTCTAATACCCACCCTCCTTCCCCCTGCCTTGGAGATCAGAAGAGATTGAACAGTTTTGAGTTCTACTGTTTTTTATCTTGTTTCATCTGACGATGTTATATAAGCAGCGTGTGTGTCTGTGTATGTATGCAGACAAACTAGATCTGGGGGACTGGTAGTGGTGCATCCTGGGATATAGTAAGCTCAGCCAATAAGAGACTTCGCTCTTTGGCATAAGCGTGCCGAGTCGGAGCCGAGGGATCGGCTCCGAACCCATCAGTCAGAATGTAGGCGAGATGGATCCCAAACATCTGAAGTTATGGTGAGTACATAACTAAAAGTTTCATCAACTTGATGTTCACAGACTGTTAAGGTTCTATTTACATAGAACCAAGGAGCTTAGGAGATCAGACCAATTGTTCGTATCTTTTTCTGAGACAAGAAAAGGTATGCCAGTCTCTAAGATAACATTATCAAACTGGATTTCAAATTGTATATCGTTTATTTACTCTTCCAATGGCAAAGAACTCCCATTTAAAATGAAGTTGCATTCTACCAGATACTTATCCACATCTGCTGCCTTTCAGGCCAGAGTCCCAATTAACAGTATATGTGCAGCAGCAACTTGGGCTACTCCTCATACCTTTATTACTCATTACAAATTGGATTTGGCCTCAAGGGGGTAGAGCTTCCTTTGGTTCCATGGTTCTTAGGAGTATATTCCCGTGAGCCACCTGAGAAAAAGGTGCTAGAGACGCTGTCCCATATGTAAGAATGAAGGTGAGATACAGAATATAAAGAAGTTGTGTATTCACCATAACGTTCCATATTTGTAGTCCATTTTGTCCTTCATTCTTATGAACCCCACCCACCTACCACCATCCATGTATCCTTGGAGGATCTGGAGACAAGATAGTATGTATCTTCTGTAGGGTGGAGACCTTTCATCTTTGTTGTTCCTTCTGGAAATACCTTCCATCACTTTTTTTTAGACAGCAGCAAACAAGATCTGGGGATTCTTACTAGTGCACTATGAGATACCTAACTTGCCACGAGCCAACTGAGGGACTTCGAGCTTTGTAATCGGCCGAGTCGGAGCCAAGGATCGGCTCCAAACCCATATGTAAGAATGAAGGGCAAGATGGACTACAAACATGGAACGTTATGGTGAGTTACATAACTTCTTTTTTACTCATCTTATGGATAATCACAAATGGTGGGCTTCCCCAGCAAACCTTGTAACTGCCGTTGCTACATACCACTTTGAATTTTACTCGGTCTTCGGTAGATGCATTGAGGCATCAGTATTGTGTAAGCATAATGGCAAGTTTAGAACTAAAAACATATTGTATAACTTTCATATCAGCAAACACTTTAATAAAAAGAAGAACCTTGCAAATGTCACTAAAAGATGTCAACTTCGTTATTATAGAAGGAATTACTGTTGGTAAATTTAAGACTAACTGTGAAATTAGGATTGCAGCTAAATCAAGACAGCCATAAGACATTATTCTGCTATATTTGGAAGCTTAGAATTAATCTACAGTTGTATACTGAATGTATCTTTAATGTTACTGCCTTCTCTGACCCCCAAGGACATTGCTAATATTGTTGTGGGCAAATTATGTTCCAGGTTCATTCCACTCACCCTCCCATCTGTCCCCTCAATTTCCCCTGCCACCTCATTTCTGATATCTGTTTGGACACTACTTCCATGGCATCCTGCATGTCTGCTGAGAATCATAAAGTCCCACCTAGCAAAACCCCCTCCATCAACTCTTCAGCCTGAGTCTCTCCACTGGTGATTTGTCTGAGGTGTGGAGAATGGCATTTATAGTGCCCTTACATAAATGTGGCCTCTATATGACTTTGTGAATTACAGGCCTATTAGTCTAACTAGCATTATTTGCAAGGTTATTGAATGTATTATTGCTGAACTGATAAACAATGATGTAGATGAACTTGTATCCCTGGATGCATACCATTTCGGTTTTGTAAAAGACAAGTCCTGTCTGCTCAGCCTACTTGAATTGAAAAGGTTACTGAGGCCATGGATAAGAGGCATGCAGTCCACAATGCTTATCTGGAACTTGACAAGGCCTTTGATACTATACCTCATGCTAGTAATACTGACAACCTCTTCGAACTCAACATCAACCCATACATAGTTTCTTGGATTGGTAATTTGTTTGAAAGAACTCCTACCATTAAGGTTGGGGTTATTTGCCCTAGACAAAAACAAAAAGTGTCACCAGTGGTGTTCCGCAGGGCTATGTCCTCAGTCTCCTCCTCTTTATGTATTTCTGTGACATGAAAACTGATATCGAGGGACTATGGTTAACCAAATTTACTGATTGCAAATTGGGGGTGGTTATCAGATCCCATTCTGATACGCAAGTTCCCCTTGCTGGACTAAACAAATGCTTGATATATTAATTATGGCCTTGCCTTCAACATCTGAAAATACAGTATTGTTTCCTTTAAGTTTAGCATTACTAGTGCTTACCATATCAATAACATTCCATTTAAATTTGACATCAGGGACTTGAGTACTTATGTTGATAACACTCTTTTTTAACCACCACTTCTGTGGTGGTTAGAAAATCTTTTTTTCTCAAAATGATCCTCTACGTTCACTCATCACGGTCTAAAGAAGTTAGTAGTCCCACTTTATTCATTTATTAGATCCATTAAGTGTAAAGCACCCTTCAACATGCATCTCACTAAGTACCTAAACAACTTGAGGGACCTCAACATTTTCTCTCTCCATTAAGTTCTCTGGTCTCAGTACCTTCAGCTACTCTGATAGACTAAAAGCCCTGCCCTTTTACTCAGAGTGATCTGTGCTTGGCCTTCACTGCTGTGAAAAGCCATGCACTGTTTAAACTCCTTCACCTTAATAGAATCCTTGGTAAAGCAAATGTGTGTTTTACAGACCTAAACCTCTACTGTCACATAAACAAAACCAAGTGGTACATGTATACCTGGTTTTGGAATAAGCTTGCCTTTGCCTATCCAGCAAAGTATTTTCCTAGCAGCCTTTAAAGCCAGTTTGGATGACTGGATGTGTGATCACAAATTTTCACTGAGGATATGTAAAGAAAGTTTACTTTAATGGAGGACATTGTTAGTGTCCAGTGGTATTGGTTGATATGGCTAACCTGCTCAATAGTTTCCTTTGGTTTAGCTTAGTAAAACCTTTGAAGGGCTACTGTAACCCAGAGCATTAAAATAAGGTGCAGTTCTGCTATTTAAACCAAAAGTGAAAGAGGATTATCCCTTCATGTTCCATTATTCTCAAATATAATTATTTTAATTAGTAATCTATATTTATAATCCTAGAAGTCAAGCTTACATAATACAGTACAAGATTCACTTCTTGTATCTTGCATGCATGTTGAGTAAGAGTCTCTGAATTGTTTGTAGTACGCAAGAAAAACATACTGTGTGCACTGTCCTGCTCAGTTTGCTTTTTTGTTTCCTGTCCATTCATTTGTATTCAAATGGAAATGTTCAGCTTTTGCAGTCATCATGCTTCTACTACTGCAAAGAAAAGCAGTCTCCTGTTTGTTTTATCTCGTTGTGTTCCTCCCAGTCATCTTGCAGTTCCATTGAGCTCACAGAATCTCCCAGATTATAAATAGTTACAGTCATCTCAGTGGGAACCAGAAGCCAAATTTATAGATTTTTCTAAGCACCTGTGTTTTAGGACCATGTATGCATTGCCAGTACCCACCCTCAAGTTGTTCCCCCTTTCTGAAAGAGGGCTAGGCCAGTCAGTCCTGGTATAAATTTGTGAGGACTTATCCAGTTAGCTAGGGGTGCATTTGAAGGATGCTGGGGAAGTCTGTTCCAGTGGTGGTGTAGACAGTCTGTGATTAACCTCTCTCTCTGCTGTGTTTTATCTGTTGTTGAAGATTTAGGTCTTTGTTTCTAGCGTCAGTGAAAGTATTAAACTTGTGGAGATAAGAGATCAGGGACAACCAAGTCACTGGTGGCATGGTAGGATAGGTATAGGTATCCCCTCAAACGTGTGTAAGATACTGAATAAAGGGGCAGTACTTAACAGCCTCTTCTGGTAGCTTAGGATCTTAAGCCTGTGATGATTTTGGTCAGGAGACTCTCTCACATTTCTAGTTGTTTTATATGTCTAGTGGGGTATATCCTAAAGGTGACACTGTACTCAATAACTGGTCTAGTTAGTGCTGTATATAAAAAGAATGGTGATTATCTTAGAACTGAATGGTTTTCCTTGGTGATTAGTTGTGCTGAGTTTAAAGATTTCATGACTACTGTTATTTACTGACGATCAAAAGAAAGAGAGCAATTAACTGAAGTTCCAAGGTCCCGAACTCTGTTTTTATTTTATAGTGGTGTGTTTATATTGCAGTGCACTGAGGGAAGAGATTGTCTGCCAAATGCAACAATATTGAATTTTCTAGCATTTAAGTTTTAACACTTTTTCAGTACCCCCAATAGTTTACCAAAGTAGAGCTCTTATTGGTGAGTGTGAGTATCAGAGGGAGACTTGTTCTGCAATAATCTGCAATTTGTCTTTGATAACAGTATACTTTCCAGTGATAAGAAGAGGCATATACTGACTAGATTTCACAAGAAAATATTTACATTTTTCACCCTGGTTATTAGAGCTGTTAATTGCCAAAACCCACATGCTATAGTATCAAAGCAATAATTATGAAACAAATTGATGGCTGATGATGCTGTATACCGGATTTTATTTGGAGTAGGGTTAATGTAAAATTAGTAAGCCCTGTGTTCCTGTCCTTCAAAATAAAGTGATTGAGAAGTGCCATAACTGGGGAAATATCTAAGGTGCACAAACATGAATCAATTGAATTGATAGCTTGCGTTTGAGAGGAAGAGGGTAATCTCTGAAGGCACAAAGAACACTTCACTGATATCACAGTGTTATCTGGGCAGACAAGCAGAATTCAGTGGTTACCAGTACCCGAGTGGAGGAAGAGACAGGAATAAGGCAGGTAAATCTTTTCTTGAAGCAGATTGTTGAAGTAAGAACTAACCTCGTATTGGTCTCCTTTAAAATATTTTTGTTATATGTATGTGCATTTGAGTACAGTGAACAAATAAGTAACATTTATGTTCCTTCTTAATATCTAAATTGTCTGTTATGATGAGGTGAAGCAATAGTCTTATGCATACATGTAAGAGACATTTTCGTGGTATACTAAATAAAAAGGAACAGAGTTCAGTAGCACAACATTTTTTAGAAGCACATGGCAGTTCTGTTTGTGGTTTACAAGCAACTATTTTGGAAAAAAATAGACTGTGGCTTTTTTGGGTGAGGGCATTAGTAAGAATAAACTTCTTTATAAAGAAGCAGTGTATATGTTAAAGTTTGATACTTTGTTTCCTAAGGGTATGAATGTTGATTTTAATTGGCACATATTGCTTTAAAGGAAGTGCCTTTTAAGTATTTCATGATATTAATTGATGACTTTATTGTTTAATTGCTTATTTAGTAATGTATATAAAGTAAGTGTTTGATGTGAAGTAATTGTGTACTCCAAGAAGGCAGTGTATGCCGAGATGTCAGAGAGGAATACATTTTATTAATTGGGCTCCTGGTCTTTGTTCTTCGTTGTATTTGTTGGTAAGAGACATTGTCTGTGGGCTTTGCTGCAGTCATATATTTTTAGGTAGCTACATAGAAAGAATTGCTTTAAAAGTATTTTGACGTCCCTCCTCTGGGCCAGTAATCAAGGACAGCAGTCCAAAGAAGAAAAAGGGCAAGTTCTTGCAGTAAATGAGGTCTAATATAAATTCCACGAACCACAGCACAAATTCAAACCAAGAAATGCTCGTAGCTTGTAAAAACTTTAATAAAACTACATATACAGGACTTAACGTGCAGTTTTATATCAAAAGACAGTGATCACATGACATTCATAGCCGATAAAATCTGAACAAATTAAAACGCTTTCATCATGTAACAATTATATAACTTCCTAAAACCATACAAATTACCTATGCAACATCTATGTGTCTGTGTGTATATATATATATATATATATATATATATATATATATATATGCGCGCGTACACACACACGTGAATGTGTATACACAAAATAAATGTAAATACCTTCATCTCTTTTATTGCATTTGCTTCTTAACCAATACTGACTTGATACTAACTGCTGTGCAATTAAAGAGATGAAGGTATTGTTTACATTTAATTATTTTGTGTATATACATTCACATGTGTGTATATATTTATAGATTTTGCATTAGATAATTTATATGGTTTTAGGAAGTTATATAATTGTTACATAATGAAAGAGTTTTAATTTGTTCAGATTTTGTTGGCTATGAATGTCATGTGATCACTGTCTGATAAAAAACTGCATGTTAAGTCCTGTACATGTAGTTTTATTAAAGTTTTTACAAGCGTTTGTTTGAACTTGTGCTGTGGTTCCAGTAATCAAGAAGCCTCACTCCTCACCACTAACCCCAGTGGGGGGACATTCACTTACAACAAAAATGGATACACACAATATTTTCAGATGCAGCTGTCTGAGCCAAGCACATTTTTCCTTAAGAGTACACAGGGAGCACACTCCAATCCTGGGGTTAGGTTTTCCTCTCCAGGCCCTAAATAAGACTCCACGTTTCTCTTTGCAGAAACCAGTGCTGTGTGTCCCTGTTCAAGCAGCTGGCACACACACTTTGTGATTTGATTTTCATACACACACACACACACACACACACACACACACACACACACACACACACACACACACACACACACACACACACCTGGGAAAGGCTGGCACAGATTTACCTGCTACAACACTTTTACCTAGACTATAAGGTAGATTCACTGCCACCAGCCAGCTACTTTTAAGACTCTTACCATGGTACCCAGTTACTCTCAGTAAAATTAGTACTTATACAAATGGTAATGTTTGGCGAAGCAGCAAGATTTTCAGGAGCATGAAGCCCATAGTGTCACCAAATAAATGTATTTACTCTCAAGGATTAAAATATTTTCTAAAAGACTAGACACAATGAAAGGTACTGATATATTTGATAATAAATTATAAAATAGAAAACATGAAAATACATCTGTTTACAATTAACACCAGAGTTTCATTTCATAGGAAATATAAAAACAACACAGCTGGAAAGATTCAGACAGATACAGAAAATCAGTATTTAACTAATCTCACTATATTTTCCTTACTTACTAAAGAATTACTGTTCTCTACTTACTGGCTAGATCAAGGCAAGATGAAGTGGGTGAGTGGTCTTTGTTGTCGGGTTCCTAAAAACCGACTGCTGAGTGCCACTATCACACCTCTCACTAATATCCAACAATCATTTCATTGCTGGCTATAGAATGATATCACATCTGCTCACCTGATTCAGTGGTTCCCACACTACCTCCTTCACTAGAAACTTGAGCCATGATCTGGCACAGATATATCACAATACACACCTAGAACTTTGCTAATGCTTCGTCCAGCATCTGGAGACTGTAAAGCAATTCCAGCATCCCTCCTGTAGGAACTAACCAGCCATTCTGTAGCACCCCAGGGTAGCAATTAGTTCACCACTAAGGACAGTAATATCCCAGGCATTACGTCTCTGGCTGCATTCAGGCCTGTGTGATAAAATCTTAAGGCCTAAACCAAGTCATTTAATTTCTGGCTATTTTTCTTAAAGTAACGTGAGTTGAGCTTAATCCCTTCCCTTCCTGCATCCTCTGTTAACATATATACATTTCATCAGTTACAAAAATGTATAGTTCTTTTCTGTCCATTAGGACCCGCTGTTGTTACATTTTTAACATAAGCAACTTTACAAATACATTTTAATACCAGCATCTGTACAAATCAGTTTGCTATTCAAATGACATAAAATTCTTTACAAAATTCCAGATAACTATGCTAGCAAGTTACACGTGCACTGCCCTACTCTCTATGGCATAGCTGGCACTACCTCACATCATTACAAATATTTTAGAAAATGTGAATTGGAACTTAAGAACCAGGGGATGCCATACAGTTTTGTTGTAATGTTTGTACTCTGGCAATGACCTAATCTGTAATTGGCTTAGAAGGGCATGGAGTTGCTTGAAAACAAAGAAGCAAGAGGAGTAGTACTGTAAGTGCAAGACATTAAGTTAGATGAAGCCTTTAGAAAGATTGTCTTTCTCAAATTGTGCTTGTGTATTAGGAGAAGTGGTTTTAAATTTAGAAACAATCTGTTTGGTGAAGTAGCTGATAATTTAGCTGGGGTGCGCACTGTGAGTAAGATAGGTTGACTCTGACACAAGGATGGTTGAACTAAGTTTAAAGGAGAGAATGTCCCCTTACAGTCTGGATTGCAAGCTGTTTTCTTCAAATAAAGCTAACCTGCACTGTGTTATGCCTGGCCACCCTGCTATATCTGATTGAATCTTGATTGACAATGGCTGTAAATATAGGGCAAAAAGTAATAGTGAAAGTGGCCACCCCTGTTTTGTGCCCCTATTTGTCCTAAATGTTGTTGCAACTTTTCCATTAACTTTATTCTTGTCTCTAAATTTTTGTACGTGTTGTGCAACAGTTGCAGTAGAGAATGCAAAAATCTCATTGTCAGTAGTATTTTCCACAATTTTTTTTCCAGTGTACCCTGTCAAATGCTTTTTTAGCTGCCATAATTCTAAGCTGTTTTGGCAAGATATGAGACTGAATATGAAAGACACTGTAAGAGGTAGAAATAGTAATTCAGATACAGGACTTACAAAGTTAATAAGGTGCAACCGGATTTTTTTTTTTTTTTTTTTTTTTTTTTATGCTTTGGCAGGTGGAGTCGATATGTGGCACAAATTGGCAAAGAATAATTTGACAGCTAAGTTAGAAAGTTGGTGGCAAGAGGGTTTGAGAAATTTTCCATTATTACTGTGATCATATGTTTTTTGTCTTTTCGGCTTTTCCCGGTTAGGGGTCGCCACAGTGGAACTCCAGTCCGCTAATGATTGGCAGTCGATTTTTATGGTGCCGAGTTGCCAGCCCGACGCCCAACCTTCTGCAAAGGCACGCCCATTCACACGTCTTTTGGAGGCCACTTGACCGCGGGGAGGACATGCAGACTCCACACAGAAGGCATTCCAGCCGAGAATTGAACAGGAGAACCACTTGCTGTGAGGTAACAACGCTACCACTGTACCACCGCTGATATTATTACTGTGATCATATAAAGATTCAAATTAAAAGTCTGTCTTTATTTTGGTTACCGTTTTACAACCATTTGCAGGACTTATGAGTAAGGCATTTAATTACCCCAGTCTATAGCTGGTAGTTCTCTGTACCAAGCGAGATTAAAAATTGCTGACCCTGCTTAAGTATAGACTTAAAAACGAAAATTACAGGAGAGTAAATTTTACTTGCGTTTAGTTAAAGGCTTCTTTTGCTAGTTGGAGGATGTTTGGATGGCAGAAGAAGCATCACAGGAGAGTAAGTTTTATATGTGTTTAGTTATAGGCTTCTTTTGCTAGTTGGATGATGTTTGCATGGCAGAGTAAGCATCATTTTAAATATAACTGATGTGGTTAAGTTACTTAGATTGGTGTGAGAATAAAAGGTATGTAAACAGTCCATCAACAAAACGGTGCTGACTTTGATAAACTAGGGAAAGAAAAGAGTAAAGAATGAATTGCCAAGTACTATAGTCTAGATGTGAAGGCTATGGTGAAGGGACAATTTTCTGCTTCATATGGCAGAAAATTAGTGATAGGGTGTGTTTTGTTTTCCTCTTGTCTCAGACTGGAATGTTGGTACAAGAGTAATAATCATCAAGCCCCTTTTTCCCATTTTCTCATGAAGTTGGTGTGGCATGTTGACACATTAGTCAGTATAACCAAATCACCTAGAGCCAGCATTTACACCACCAGGTGGTGGTTACTTTCTTGGAATGCGAATGGTTTAACCTCATCTGTTATGTAAGCCAGAGTTTTTACATTATGGAAACACTGTAGAACTTTTTCTTTTACTGAAAACCCACTTAGGCAACTGAGATCACCAGAAGTTATTAATTAGAAGGTGCACAGAAAGGGTATTTTTCACCTCTCCAGGTTGGGCTTAGGAGAAGGAGTTGAAATACTGAATGCTGGGTAGGGGGGGAGGTGCTCTTTCAGATATTTCAGACCACAACAAATACACTTGGTGGTTTTCCTGTTTTGTAAGGATAGCGTGTAAGCTAGTATTATAAATCTTTATATTTCCCTAGGAATTTGGAAAACAGAGTGGACAGCAGTGCTGAGGGAGTGGATTTCAGTCAAAGTAGGAGTTAGTAATGTAGATAGAAGACTTGAATACAATATTTAGAAGATAAATGCAAGCTGGCCCTAAAGCAGTAAGGCTTTCCATACAGGGAAGACTCTGTGGTGGATATATACTTGTTCCTAAAAAGTAAAAGAAACACAAACCAGTAACAGGAAAACTCCACAAGCAAATACCAGCGTTGCTCAGCTTTCAACTGTAATGTCACAAGTAGCAGAAGTAAATCCCAACTGGAACAATAGAAAAAGTAGGTGCAATCTTCAATAAGCAACCCAGTTAGTACGATAAATCCTTTATTTGGACAAAAAGACAAGCTCAAGTTTTATCGTACTAACTGGGTTGCTTATTGAAGATTGCACCTGCTTTTTCTATTGTTCCAGTTGGGATTTACTTCTGCTACTTGTGACATTACAGTTGAAAGCTGAGCAACGCTGGTATATACTTGTTCCTGTTATAGAAATTAAACATATTTGCAGATTGACAAATGTCATATCTACGGATAGTGAACAAGGTCACGGTGCATATGATTATCTTTTCTGATTTTGCTCCGTAGAGATAAGGTTAATATGGTAGAAGATTTGTCTCTCCCCTCCCCTACCAGGCAGATGTTCTTCATGTTTCACTGTTGCACTCATTACATTCGGGTAATCTGCTGGCAGGTTGCCCTCGGTCGGCCTGAATAACAAAGTCTTGGGTCCTGTGTCGGTTGCTGTCTCCTATTCCATGATGCCAGGTCGTCAGGGGTATAAAACATGAAGCCGACGCCATTTTATTCAGTCTTTCTTGCCGCGCGGTGCCCGAAGCAGTCGCAAGTGCCGGTCGGCCGACTCCTGAAATTTTCGTATTAGAGTTTCAGAACTGCAGTCTTCAAACTAAAGCGAATTACCCCGTTGGGGAAACTTTTTCATACTTCTTACCGATGTCAGTAAAAGTTAATAATTGCATTACTTGTGGGAAGCAAATACCTCATAAGGTTTTTCATTTGTACTGTATTCCTTGCCTAGGCCCTGATCACAACGTGCCTTGCTGTCGGTTTTGTGCTAGATTTAACCAACGCACTATTAAGCGTTGATATATTTTTGCTTCTAAATATTTTGGTTCGAGATTTAATTGTCCTGAAATGTCGTTGGTTAGCAATCTGACTACCGGACTTTATAAAAAACGCAAAGAAAAAGACAGAGACAGACTGTCAAGGTCCAAAACAGACGACGAAGCTTCTCCTAAGCCAGTCGCCGGTTCGCCTTTATTCAGTTGAGTCGCTTTCGCAGCCCCTGATACCTGATACTTTTGAGTCTCAGGCCTCTACCAAGACCCATTTGGAGTCAGGTATGCCGCGAGATTCCCAGAGTATTGAACCCGCGGATGTATCTCTCTTGGATGGGTCCAGAGCCGCTGAGCAGGCACTGGCTTCTGAGGGTGTTTTCTGGCCTCAACATTTTTATATTAAATTGACGCCAGCAATAAAAACCAGGTCAAAAACAATTTCAATGTCTAAAAAAAACAAAGCATGAGCCACGTGCTCAGGCCCCTATACCTAAAAAACAGATGATCAAAATGGCTGAGGATTTAATTACCTTGATCAGGGGTTCCCAACCCCCCCGCTAAGAGGCCTAGGCAAGGCACTGATTATGAATCTTCAGATCAGGTTTCCATTTCTTCTAATTCCTCTTCTGATCAGGAATCTTTTCCACCCTATGAGGATTCTGATGCAGAGGAATCCATCCCGTCTGCATCTCCTCCTGAGGATTACTCTTTTGGAGAGACTCTGCATACTTTAAGGGAACATTTTCACTGGGAGAGTCAGGACTTCTCTGAATCAAACAAAAGGCTTGGGGATTTCCTTCTTCCTCAGCACAGGCCTTTGGCAATACCTCCTGTATTAGACATTGTTGATGATGTGTTTTCGGAATCAAGCATGGCTCCTGATTCCCTGCCTCTGGTTCCTATTAAGCCAGACAGATATTACAGGGTTCCTGACTCCCACAAATTTCTTTTCAAAAATCCTGCTGCTGATCCTGAGACTATTCCTCAGGGTCCCAAGGGTGTAAAGGCCTCTGCAGCCAAAAATCCTACCTCTTCTGATAGAGATTCCAGGGCGCTGGATAGATGGGGTAAGAAGGTTTATACGTCTGCAACCTTGGCAGTCAGGGATTTAAACTCTCAGTTTCATATGCTTAAATATCAACAGCTTGTTATGGGCTTACTGAAACAGAAAATTATGTTGATTTCTGATTGTGTGGAAAATAGAGTTACAGGAATTATTGCATTCAGCAGAACAAGTTGGAAAGCATACTTTGCAATGTGGTTTTGATTCCTTGGAGGATTCTTGTAGGGCCGCCATTATTGGATCTGTGATTAGAAGGCATGCCTGGCTCAAGGAGCAAAATTTGCCTGATCATGTTAAAGCTAAATTGTTGGATGCATCTTTGCAGCATGATACTCTGGTAATAAGGCAGAAGAGGTTTTAAAGAAAATGGAAGACAAAGCTATGTCTATGCAAACTGTAAAAGATTTCTTTCAAGTGCAGCCACCCAGGTTCAGTAGGCACTGGCCTACTAAAAATTGGTCCTTTCCTGTGTCCAGCAGAGCCACTCAGGGCAAATCCAGACGCTCAAAAGGCCCCAGATACTAATCACAGGGTTCTTACAGATCAAAGCAATGGGGTGCTTCCACCTCCAAATCTGGAGGAAACAAAGCACAACCCTACAGTAAGCAGTCTCAATTACTTTCCTCTACCAGCACCAAGCACTTATCTTTTGGCAGCTCCCTTGGGGGGAAAACTAGCACTTCATGCTCAAAATTGGCAGTTAATTACCCAGGACAAGTGGGTATTAAACATAGTATCCCAGGGGTACCGATTTCATTTCCATACTTTGCCAATTCCAAATGGATGACTGGATCTGCCACAAAACCAGTGGGCAGAGGCCCAGAGACAATTCATGTCCCTCATGGATATGGGGGGGGGGGCTATTCAACCGGTACCAGAAAAGGAAAAAGGGCAAGGTTTTTATTCAAGACTTTTCCTGGTACCCAGAAAAGACAATTCTTGGCATCCAATACTGGACTTATCGATTCTGAACATGTTCCTGGACATTCCAAAATTCAAAATGCTGACTTTAAATAGCTACTGCCTATGCTGGGCAGGAATGCTTGGTTAGTAACTCTTGACTTAAAAGAGGCATACCTGCATATCCCAATAAGGGAATTGTGCAGAAGATACCTCCGCTTCAAAGCAGGCTTTTTGCATTACCAATTCTCTGCACTGCCCTTTGGCTTATCTACTGCACCCAGGGTCTTTACACAGTGCCTGGCATCAGTAATTGCATTCTGCAGACAAAGAAGCATTCAAATGTATCCTTATCTGGATGACTGTCTCATTCAAACAGAGGACAAAGACACTCTTCTTCAACATCTGGTGTTTGTAAAAAAGCTTCTAGCATGCATAAGGTACACCATAAATGAAAAGAAGTCACAACTGCTACCCTCTCAAATAATTACATTCCTGGGTGCAAGCTTGAATACAACTGCCCAGATGGCTTACCTCACACCAGACAAGCAAAGGCAACTGACAACATACTTCAAACAAATGGCAACAAAAACCCAGTTATCTGCAAGACAAATTCTGCAGGCTTTGGGGTTCATGGCATCCTGCATTCTACTAATTCCATATGTGAGACTGCATATGAGGAAACTTCAATTGTACCTAAAAAGTTTATGGAGTCAACATTGTCACAGTCTGGAAACAATGATTCTTCTCATTCCCTGCCTACAACAGGAGTTTCTTTGGTGGGCAGAGACATGTCACCAAAATAAGGGACTGTCATTCACTCTACCCCCTGCCACCCAAACCCTAACTACAGATGCAACAGACTATGCTTGGGGGGCCCACATGGCAGGGAGATCCATTCAGGGCAAATGGAGCCCAAACCAAATGCCATCTGCATATCAACCAGAAAGAGATGCTAACTGTTCAGAATGCCCTGACAGCCTTCAAGGACTTACTTCATCCAGGACAGCTACTGATAAAGACGGACAACACCACGGTTATGTGGTACACAAACAAGCAGGGGGTACACATTCCTACCCCTTTGCAGACTAGCCATGGCTTTGTGGAACACAGCCCTGACTTACCAAATACATCTTCAAGCTCAATTCCTGCCAGGAAAGCAAAATACTCTGGCAGACGACCTAAGCAGAAATCTTATGGACCCGCACGAATGGAAACTGGATCCACAAATCTTCAGCGTGTTAACACAGAAATGGTGGAGCCCAGAAATAGATCTATTTGCCTCTCCCCAAAATCATCAGTTGGACAAATTCTGCACAAGAACTCATCACAAAAAAGCATGGAAAGTGGATGTTCTATCCTTCAGCTGGAAAAACCTATCAGTCTATGCCTTTCCCCCTCTGCCTTTGCTTTCCAAGGTCTTACTAAAAGTCAGACGGGAAAAACCAAAAATGATCCTAATTGCTCTGTACTGGCCTTGTCAGCACTGGTACAGCTTCTAAGGAATATGTCTCACCTTCCTCCATGGTACTTGCCTCAAGTACCTCATCTACTGTCTCAGCAGAACTATCAAATTTTGCACACTCTGCTCCAAACTCTGAATCTTGCAGCATGGCTAATCAACTAATTATTCAAACAACACCTCTCAATAAATCTGTGATGGATATCATTTTGGAAGCCAGAAGGCCTAGTACTGGAAAATCTTATGCTGATAAATGGAAGAGATTTGTGCTTGGAACCAAGCACAAGGAATAGACACAGCAAAGCCCAATATTCTTCAGATTTTACAAAATTTGACTGAGATGCTCGACAAGAACCTATCTTTTTCTTCAATAAGAATCCATGCCTCCACTATCTCGGCTCATTACAACACAGAGCCTCCCCTCTTTTCTCATCCACTGCTTAAACAGTATCTTAGAGGGGCCAAAAATGTAAGGCCTCCCAGAAGAGCACCATCTCCTGCATGGGACCTCAATTTTGTGCTGGAAAAACTCAACCTGCCTGCAGCTACTGCAGATATAAAATTTCTGTCTTGGAAAACCGCTTTTCTTTTGGCAGTCACTTCATCAAGAAGGGTTTCAGAACTACAGGCTCTCATGGCAGTGGAGCCTTTTATTATATTTTACCTGGTCAGGGTGTCCCTCAGGACCAATCCTTCTTTTATGCCTAAGGTGGTATCACATGTGGCTCTTAACCAGACCATTCACCTGCCAACATTTTACCTAAATCCGCAGAACAAGGGGGAGTGGATTCTGCATTCATTGGATGTACACAGACAACTAAGATTCTACTTAAATAGGACCAAATTTCTAAGAAAGTCTGAGCAAGTACTGGTAGTTTTTGCTGCAGGATCGGAGGGGAAGGCTATATCAAAGCAGACTATTTCTAAATGGATAAGCCACTGCATTCATTTCTGCTATTTACACCATGGTAATCCTGTGCCCAAGGGGATCAGATCACATTCCACCAGGGCTGCCTCTGCTTCAGCAGTTTTTCTCTGAGGGGTCCCATCCAAAGACATTCTAGAAGCTGCTACTTGGATCTCTGTTCATACCTTCACAAAGCATTATCATTTACCTCTCATCTCCAAATCCAGGGCAGGCTTTGCCACTGCAGTCCTGCAGGGCCTTATAGCCGCTCCTAATGCTGTTTAGTTCCATCCTCCCAGCCATAGCTTTCGGATTCTACTCAAATGTAATGACTGCAACAGTGAAACACGAAGAGCATAGTACAGTTATGTACACTTACCATAAATGTAGATGTTCAAGTGTATTCACTGTTGCATTCCAGGGTACCCACCCGCCATCCCCCTTTTTATACCTTTTCTCTTTCCTTCACTATACTCAAAAGCCTTTGGGGTGTATTTGCTTTTAGTTGAAGGTAAAGTTTGTTTCTAAAAGTGCATTTATATATATTTACTGTTTATTTATATATATATTTTTGCTCCCCATTTGGGGGGCACCTGACATCTGGGGCAAGAAAAACCAAATAAAATGGAGTCTGCTGCATGTTTTATACCCCTGACGATCTGACGTCATGGAAGAGGAGACAGCAACCGATGCAGGACCCAAGACTTTGTTGTTCAGGCCGACTGAGGGCAACCTGCCAGCAGATTACCTGAATGTAATGATTGCAACAGTGAATACACTCAAACATCTACATTTATGGTAAGTGTACACAACTGTACTTTTTACAGGTATAGTCAGTCTGACAGTATGCAGGTTAAAAACATACTTGAGTAAATGGCAAGATTTTGACATGGCTTGCATGACTTCTTAGATTAGTGGGAGGGACTAGTGCCAAGAGTTACAATTTTAAGCTGATTTAAGGAAATATACTAAAAAAAGAACAAAAAGTAAAGTAGAAAGTGGAAGGAATAGGATCATAGGAGGTTACTAGACTAATGACCCTAGGGGCCCTTACAAGCCTAGCCAAGTTTTGCCCTTATTTCCACGATCAGCACCTATCACCCCTGTCCAAGGGGGACATGGGTTAACTTACGGTTACCCATCCAATCATCCAGATTGCATTTGAAGAGGGCCAATGAGGTGCTCTGCTTGACATGAAGTGGGAGTCTGTTCCAAAGGTGTGTTAACCTCTGGGAGACAAATCTGCCCCTCCAGCAAGTTCTGTTAATTTTTAAGGCCATTAGAGCAAGTATCCCGTGTACCATTTAACTTGTGGATATGCAGCATTTCCAGTAAAGCAGGGTCAAAGATTGCCTTATATGCAAGGCAGAGATTGTGTCTGAGCAGTCTGTATGAAACAGAATAAAGTGACAGTGATTACAGACAGTCCTCATAGGAGAGATGCTGAAGACCTTGAATTTTCCTTGTGAGAACTCTTTGTGGTCTCTCCAATTGCTGCAGGTGCTTGGAAAGATGCATACCAAAAGGGGAATTGTACTCAATTATTGGCCTGATGACAGAAGAGTACAGGGAGGTTATAATAACTTTTTTCTGGAGACAGTGCACCTTGCTTATGAGATGAGCAATATAGTTTGCCTTTCTTACCACTTTGGAGACATGATCAAACATAATAGAGAAATATGGCAGAGAAAAGGGAGTTGAGAGAAGACGGAGAGTGTAGACAGGATAGAAAATATGAAAAAATGATGGTAATACTGGCTGTTAAAAATATATATTTTTGAAAATTTTCCCAAGGTACAACATTTTTTCGCAGTGACACTTAGTAGGATCTATGTTAAGTGAACGAACGATCGTAATGTCGAGTACAACATACTCGACACACTATGATCGTAAGTTCAAAACCTCAAACCCTCAAAAGCCTGAAACCAGCAAAATCGAAAGATTTTGTTTTTCCCACACCTCCCCTACACTAACATACAAAACACACACATACAACCAGTGTATACAAACCCTTACACACTCACATCATTCAAACACTAACACACCTACACAAACACACCTACTTTTAAAGTGAAGTGGGGGGCTGTGCCCCCAACACCCCCCTAACTAAATATACCAACTCCAAGATCGCTGTACATTGGGGAAAGGGCAATTTGCCGGTAATCGCAGCAAACGATTACCAGGAAATTGCCCTTTCCCCAATGTACAGCGATCTCAGAGTTGGTATATTAAACAAAGCAGCCTGCGACGTCGCCATTCTGAACAGTGTAGCGTGCCCACGTCACACGCTACACTGACTGGGATGGCCGACCAAAACATTTCTGAACTCCAAATTTCGGCATTTGGAGTGTCCGATTAAATGAACGATCGATCAAATGTTGTTAGTATGTTGTACCCGACATTTTGATCGTTCGTTCATTTAACATAGACCCACTTAGGATACTGAGAATGTGGGAGCCATTTACCAAATGAAGGAACAAGAAAAAGGGTTGCAGTGAATAAGATGTTAGAGTAACTGGGGTTGTGGATGGAGGAGAAAGGCAGGTCATGCAAGACTTACTCATGCCTGGCAATCTAGAGAAGGTTAAGGGGACCAAGAAATTAGACTGGAGGAACTAGAACTGATAGAAGTTGATAAATTCTCTTGTAAATATGGAATAGTTTCCAAATGTTGTAATAATGGATTAGTAGCAAGTAATACATAAGAAAGACATGGACAGAAACACTTCCCAAGTCATATCATCCAATAACATTGCTAAACCATGAATACCATTGTCTTGTGTTAATTGCTAAAAGAATGACGGAGATAGAAATGGATTTGGTAGATTTGGTTCAGGCAGGTTTTTGCAGGAGGTAGGATGGCCTTTGTTTATCTGTTGAAAATTAATAGTAGTAGGCCTTGCTGATATAAGTACGGCTTATACAAAAAGCAATGTCTTTCTGCTTTTCCCGGTTAGGGGTCACCACAGCGGATCACCGATCTGCAGATTGATTGGCAGTGAAGTTTTTATGGTGTCAAGTTGCCAGCCCAGCGCCCAACCTTCACAGAAGGCACACACGTGCACACACACAGACACACACCTACCTGCATGTCTTTAAAACTCACTCAACTGCAGGAAGGACATGGAGATTCCACGCAGAAGGCACTCCAGCCAAGAATCGAACTGGAGAGCCTCCCCCTGCAAAAACGTAGATTTGTTTTTTTTTTCTTATATTTCAGAAACTCTTATCATATTTGCTCGACTATATGAATTTTGAGTTTGACACCTTAATGAAGTCATATAAACCCATTAAGATCGGGGCTATTCCTTTGGAAGAGGCCCATGTCTGTAGGCTTTGCCACTCTTACACTGCTTCCTGGGATAATCCAGAAAGGAAGAGGGGGGCGGGACCAGAAGTAATTCTTATTTACCCATTCTTTCTAAGGCAGCATTGCTTCTCCTACCGAACCCATCTGGCCAGGGGAAAGTTATCATGTTGCCTCAGCAAGTGGACTGCTTAGGAAAGTGGGTCCTTTGTACACCCTGACTTGCCCATTCTGAACTTTGCAGCTTGCTGAGTAAAGCTATTCTTTCCTTTAAGCACTAACATTATAGAGACATGTTTAACACTGAGGGAAGCTAGGAGACTAAATGCAAGAAAAAGGTACCATGCTAAGTGGAAAAGATTTTTCTGTGTTGACAAAGGAGGGCCCTACACCTTAATGAAGCGGATATGCTAGTTTACAGTATCTCTCTGAGCTCATCTCTACTGACTTAAAATATTCTTTCATTAAGTTACATAGGTTCATGGGTAAGTACTAGGCTAGCTGCCACTGCAAACCATTTTAAGCCTAGCCAATTTCCCATTTTGTGCAAGAAATAACATATCCCATTTGGTTATAGATTAGCCTTACCCATCCCATGAAAGATAATTATATATTACCCTTAATGAGAATAACTGTGATCATAACATAGATACTTTGAGGAGACCTATGCATAGGATAAAGCATTTAAGAGTTACATCTGTCCATTAGTAGTACAGGGACTTGTACACACTTGTACCTTTTTTTGTATTATTATTATTGTGTGAACTGAAGCACACCAGTACTTCAGTACAACTAATTATTGTATTGCCGAGCAATCCATTTTTGACTGACAGGTTAAAGCAATCTCCCAGTGAGCCAGAGCTGTTGGAGAAGGCAGCAAAGTGGATGCTGAAAGTTTTTTATTTAGGCAGGATGTGAACAGGGAACATGCATATTACAGACAACTGCAGTAGAGCAACACACCTGGAGACCATGTGTGTTCTTTACACATTGATCTTGTAAGGTGATGGCATCTGGGGGTGTGCCAGTTTATCCCCCCCCCCTGAGTAAATTAATAAATTGGTAGGTAATGAACCAGATTTTGGCCTTTAGGTATTCAAAAATGTGCCAGACTTTTTAGCTTCTGTGTTTGCAGGTGGCAAATGGGCAAACCTGTAGGTGAGAGAAATGAGCATGCTTATGTAGTTCACACATGACAGAGTAGCATGCATCTTCACAGATGCTTGTCCATCATCTAATATTCAACCTTCAGGAAAAAAGTTATTAAATGGAGAGAAGGGTTCGACCCCAGTCATAGAACCATTGTAGGAGGATCCTCCTTGAATACCATCTAAAAGGGTAAGAACACAACTGTTATATTTTCATATATCTGAATTCATAATTGCACGTTAATTATGTCAAAGTGCATTTTTAATATAATCACCTTAGTTTCTTTACTTGACAAGTGAATGCGATAGTCAAAATAAGCATCAGATTTTATAACTAAAATCCCATTTTGTATCTTTGATAGTTTACCACATCTGCTGAACTGTAACTTCCTTCCTGAACTGTAAAGTTATGCATTTTATTTTAAATTTTGACAGGTTATTAACACAGGAGTTAAGGTCTGGTCCCGCAATAATGACGGTGAGCAGTTTGGCTGTGCTTTCAGGCTTGCTCAAGAGGTAATATTTACGATGCTGAATGTAACATGTCTGTATGATAAACAACTTCAAGAATTGTTTTATTTAGATTGCTGTTCTTTGTTGTATATTTGTATGAACTGATACTATTAGTAATGAAATTAATCTTTGTCAGCAGTTTATTCAAGTAAAACATCCATTTACTAAATGAAGTTGTAGTACAGCTTGCAAAACTGTTCCTTTAGGAGTATGGTATAGTGGTGAAGGTGTTTACCTCAAATGCACAAGGTTTTATTTGCATCTTTGAAAGGAAAACTGGTTAGGCTTAAAATGGCAGCTAGCCTAGTTCATGAATAAAAAAAAAGTATATCTGTGTCCAAGTGCGGGACTGTCATATTTTAGTTGCATTGAAAACTGCCTTTTGGAGATTTCACCCTCCCTCATGTTTGTAGCTGCTTTAGGTGTGATATATAGCCTAACTCGTATATCATTTCTTACCTATACTTTGTGAGAGGGTCTTTTTTCTTTGGATTAAGACCACAATGTATGTAATCTTGCTTTCCTTTGCAATAATTTCATTATGAACTGTCTGAGGCATTTCTTCAATATTTTTGGGGTGGTGGGAAAGCTGATCAGGTATGACATAACCACCACATTGGCATCATCTTGGGTGCAGGGATAAAAGAAACGGCAGTTTCCCACCTATCGTCAATTCTTTACTGACATTGTGGTGATAACAGAATTTATCCTGGAGGCATTTTATTTTACTGTTGAATTTGTTTTTTTGGGATAGTTTTTTGTTAGAAAAGTTATTTGTGTATAAAAACCTCTGTAAATGTGTATGTTTTGTGTATTTCTTTAATGATAGCACTTTTAAACAGTTGATTACTTGTTAATAGAGAGTAATGTAGAGTAAGTGTTTTATTCTGTGACATCATCATTCTAATACTAAGAAAAGGGAACTTGAGAGAAGAAAAATGTTCAGATATGTTCAGTGAACTCAAAGGAGAAGGTTTTTGCACTTGACAGGTACTGCATTTTGAAGCAGGATTATTTCTGTAGTCTTAACTCTTAACTCTTTTTGAAACTCGGTCTCTAAAGCATTTTTAGGATTTATGAGAGCTTAAAAAATGTTTTGAAGCCAACAAGTCAGCCTGCTCTGTTAATTTTGATGATAGCAAGTTAGGGGACCTTTACTGACATGTTCCGCCTTACTCCCTCCGTGTCCGTTTTGCAGTGAGGACAGTTGATATCTTAGAGGACTCCTTCACCAGCCATGTGGGAGTTTTCATATGAATTTACTGTAGATGTGAGGAGCAGTAAGTATGAATATGACGCAGTTCAGGACCCTGAATGAAGATTTATTTTTTCTACTTTACAGTTAATGCAGTGCATTTTAGAGTTGGCCCGTTCAGAAGTTTCTGTGGAGAAAGAATATTGTCATCATAGTGGCATTTCTGTCTCCTCTTATATTATCCCTTTACACCGTTGCTTTTTTCCTTTTTATTTTTTAAAGGAAGTTTTTCAGACTCTAAATGTGCCTGCCATAAGTCCTCAGTCCTCAAGAACCTAGACAGACTTTACAGAGCACTTACTGAATTGTTACTTGGTATAAACCTGTTTTACTAGATATCGAAAAAATTGATGTCAAGTGCAAAAACTGGTAAAATATGTTTTGTGGTCGTGTTTTGTGTAAGAACATAAGACTTTAACATTGTTTAACAATAAAGAAAATGCTTTAAATTCCACTGGTTTTAGCACAACTAGTTTTCTTATTTACACATTCAGGTATCAGAATGAAATTATTCAGCAGTCAGATGTTAAATGCCTTTTTCAATGAAAAGGGTTTAATTTCTTGTTAAATTTTGGCTATATGCTTGATTTGCTCTGTGACAGCATCATGATAATGATACAGACTTTGTAAAAAAAAAGAGCAACCCTGCAATAAAAGTGTCTTAGAGTAGTATGCATCCTTCCCATTTTTGCAAGCTTGCTTCTAGAACAGAAAGTTAAACTAAAAGTCATTGAAAATGTTTTCCCATGCTACTATTTATTACTTTTAGACCTGGACCATGTAAAAGGCTACATTTTTTACAATAAAGAACCTTTTCAATAAGAGAATGACTTTGTAATGGTGTGGGTTCTAGGACCATAGCTAAAGGAGAAGTTTATACTTGTGATATGTGGCTTAGAGGTAATCATACCTAATATTTGATTGTCACTCTTCACTGATAAATCCCTCTCCAGTAAATGACCTTCTGAAGTTTCCTCTGCCCCACCTAACAGATCACCCCGTATCGAATGTTTGAAGAAAATGAGAGGGGAGTAGTATTTTCCCCACTTGGCTTGAACAAGAATTCATTTATTTGGCTTGAAGCAAAAATAAAAAGAAGGAAGGGGTTGCATAAAACTGCACACTGAAACAAGTTAATATTTTTAAAATGTATCAAAAATAAGTTCACTGGTTTGAAGAAAAACTGATTTTGCATGAGTTGATTGTTACACAAGGAAGCAATATAAAGTGTGCTCTTTCTGTATAAATGGACAGGTAGTTATTCTGTTTTTTTTGGGGGGGGGTTTGTCTATTTTTAGACCATTCTGAATTGATTGGGCATCTGAAGATATCACCATTCAGTATAAAAGCATTCACATTTTTCTTCATTAGAGGATTTGTATATTGCCTTTGTTTGTTGGCACTTGATTACCAGGAACGTCTTGACTGTGTAGGAGCTCATTTTCAGAGGAAGCCTGGGAGAAGAACACCAAAGTATTACAAAACATTAAGAACAATAATTTTACAGTCCTTTAAAAATACAAAAAACTACACTTTAAATAATTATACCAAATAAGACATAATATGAAAACATTGGTTCAGAATAAATGCAAGCTAAATGATAATGATGTGATAGGGAAATTGTAGCTAGTTTGCACAGAAATTAAAGGTTAAATTAGTGTAATGCAAACAGGGATTGCATTATGAAGTGAGAGAAAAGCAGGTTTATGTTATGTGTAGAGAGAAGGCCGGGGAGAAATTGCTAGAAGTAAGGAAGCGAGTGAAGGAGAGTAAGGAGCTGTAAGATATGAATAGGTATTTGTTCACATTTAGGGATCTAGTTTGTCCTGGTGTTGAGCAAGAAGAGAGACAGCTTTTGGCTAGGAAGTCTTTCATGATGGTTTTGAAGGATGGGAGGGAGGGTATTGACCTGACAGATAGAGATAAGGTTTAAATTTGAGGAATGCTTGGTGTCTCTGATCCAGCATCAGAGACCAGCCATGCTGGGTCCCTGTTTTGGGCTTCATGTTTCCACCAGTCAAAGTTTGATAGATCAGCAAGAAACTTTCTTGCCCAAGGACATAAGCATGCTTGTTCTGATGCATGCCATGCCATGTGGCTGATTTTTCGATACTCCTATCAGTTCCTTATTTGCTATTCACACAGTTTGTATCTCAACCCTTCCATTGTTAATGAAGGTATTCTTATGTTTTATAAACCTTCAAAGTGGCCATCAGATTAATATTGCTTTTTATCATAGAGTGGAGCACAATGTCAAGCACTGCCGTAAGCATCAGCATGTTAATCTTGCTAAACAATGATGTTGGAGGGAGTTGTTTTTGATCATTTGGACATCTCTGACCCGCTTTACCTTGGTTAGGACCAGAGTCAGAATTCTGTCCTTTGTGTTACAGTCCCATACCAGTTGACAAAACCATGCATGTTCCAGGGCTTCAGTCAGCTCCACCACCATCCCTGTCCAGCAACTTAGAATCTCTCAGGTTTCTCCTAAAGTAGGTCTACCTGACTATAACTTCAAGACTTCCCCACGTGTTTATTTTCTTCTCCAGCTTTTCACTGAGGGGCCAGTACAGTGAAGCATTCTACCAGCATTTCCCTTTTCTTTACTTAAGTATTGCCGCTTTCCTTGCTTCCTTCATGGGCCAAGTTCTTCTTGTGTTGCTTCCTATTAGATGCCCTCTTTTATGTAGATAGCCACTATACTCCATTCATTCCTTCATTTTGTTGTCCTAAACAACTTGTCCATGGGCACGTCTGTGTTTGTCCCTATCTTGTTGCTGGTAAATATTTCTCTGATACCAAGAAGTCCACCCTTCCTGCCTGCAAAATTGCCTGTAGCTCCATCATCCACATATTGTACTCAACTTCCAGCATTTACATCTTGAGCCAGTTGAATAATGAAGTTGTGTTCTCACAAACCATTGGGTTTCTAGAACTAAGAGTGTTACTAAAGAAGTATAACTGGCCAGCTGTTAAGCACAAGGTAATCTTTGCAGTGATAACATTCATTAGATTCTAGGAACTAAATTAGAGTTTTTAAATTACCGTTAACATGGTAAATATTTTTTGTGAACTGCATATACTACCTCGGAAACCACTCAGGCTGCCCACAAGTCCATTGTCAGCATACATCTCAACTGTGCCGAATTCCTCAGTATTTCTTCGTTATGAGGGCAAAAATAACAGGGTGCCATGAATTCACGAGTGGCCCCTTCAAATCCCGATTTTTTTTTTTTAATTTACAAATTTTCTTTACCGTTATTTATTGAATTTGATTATAAGGGGTAGAGCAGCACTAATCATTCTGTCCAGTTTCAGACAGCTTGGAAAAAGTATAAAGAGTTACAGAATAATCACATAGTAATGCCACATTTACATAGTATTTAAACAGTGATGGTTACAACAATTATACAAGTATATACAAACAATATTTAAAATGGAAAGAGACTTGCATGTGGCAGACAACATTTGCAGAATAAGAAAAATAGAAGTGAAAACAGCTGAGAACTTTCTTGTAAGAATATACAGAAACCTTTAATTTTTTCCTGTACATTATGATGAAAAGTGTGCCATTTTGAATGTTTGCTCAACTGGTTTTACTCCATGATTGACAAAGCAAATAACTTTAATTAAAGGGTCTGTTGAAGAAGTAGTAGTTTCTAACAGAAACGGTTACCAGCGAAAGACTTAGCAGGTGTCAGCACACACAGAGCAGTATTAAAACATAAGGTGGACTTTCTCACAAAATGGGTCCGTAAGCAAAATAAATCAGAATATTGTCAAGAACTGTAACAAAAACTGCATTTGCTCCAGGTATTAAGTGAATGGTTATATCTGTTCATTTCTTCAGTACTGTTTGCATCAAACTTAATTAAGTTTTCTGAGCTGTGAGCTGCAAGGCACAACTTCACACACCTGTTGCTAGGCAGTGAATATTTCAGTTCATTTCGACCTGTTGACTGGCTGGGACAAAAACTGGGATTTGTAACCGTCTAATTTAATAGGTATGCAGGTGAACTTGTGTGTGTGTGTCGCCAACTTTTGTACTCACACAGGCTCTCTACTGCCCTCCACTCAAACCGGAATTTAGAAATGGTCACATATTTCAAAATATTGCCCCCCATCAGTTAAGAAATGTACACACAATTTCAGATTAACATGTGGCTCACTTAATAGAAAGCGCTGAAAGTGGCTGAAATGTTTGTTATACCTCTCAGTGGTGTAGCTGGGGGGGGGGGGCAGAGGGGCAGTCTGCCCCGGGCAGGACTTTAGGGATTGTCACATTTAATTTAAACAATACTGTTTTGTTTTTAAGGGTGGTGGTGTTCTTTAAGAACAGACACCTGTCACATATGTACATTGTCAAAGCATCCTGTTCTTCCCCCCACGGATTTGAATGTTCAATCTGTTTGCTTCGCTGTTTGCCGTTCACAGAATAGTTCTTCCTTTCCACCCTGCTTTTCACCGAGTAATTTGTAAATATATAATCAGTCTGTTTGCCATTCATAATTTGCAGCAGCAGTTAAGTGTTTAATCTACTTTTACTGTGCATGTGTGGGTGGGTGCGTATGTGTGCACGTGTGTGTGTGCTTCCCTTACTCTGCTGAATGTTCAACCTGTCTGCTGTTCACAGAATAATGCCATTCACAATTTGCAGTTGCAGTTAAGTGTTTAATCTGCTTCGCTTACTGTGCGTGTAGAATAGGACAAGCGTGGATCTCACCATACATCAAGGTATTAGTACTGTATAACTGTATTAAATATGCAGCCAAAGGGTGAAGTAACTGTCCAGCATTTCTGCATTTTGCTAATCTTCTTGGGGCTATGAAAAAATGAAAACCTGTTTTCTTTTCCAAAGGTTATAGTAAGTCCTTTGTCTCCAAATCACTTGAATGTCTTAAGCAGATTAACTGAAAGCTTTTTGCTGAGAGATTTATATGCAGGCTTCATAGCCAGATGATTAGTATAAAGACTGTTTAGGTTTGGCAAAGAGTAGAGTAGCACATTAGTACAAATCTTGAATTGGAGTGCACCTAAATAACACCTAAGGCACACCAATGAAGACTGTAAGTGGTTAACAGAAAATGTTGCAGGCCAGTGCCATGCAGGTATCATTCCACAGATAACCATGTGAATCAGTTTAGCTTAGTCTCTTAAACATATTTTTGAGCTAATGTATAATGTTAGTGGTGCTGCATAGAATCCAAAGTCTTTGGTAGATCACTGTAGCTCAGCAATTTTCAACCTTTTTCATCTCATGGCACACGCAAACTAATTACAAAAATCTTGCAGCACACCAAAAAATATATTATATTTTTTGCTGATCTGACAAAAATAGGTATAATTTTGAATGATTTAAAAAACTTTCCTCTTTTTTGCTTGCATTTAATATTTAATGAGATATATGAGCTTGAGTTTTGCATATATGTCAGAAATTTACTGGGGTCATTTTATACATTGTATACAAGAACCGTGTTTAAGAGCATCCACACTTTAGCCTGGGATCCACTTACATGCTACTCAAATAATTGCTCTCAAGGATTTTGTCACTTGTATGGTAGATATATACATACAACAGCCTTTAGAAAATAATGAATAATATGTAATAAGACATAGTTAAGAAATGGTCACCAAGTGCACACTGTCTGAACTCACACATTACTCATATTGGCAGTTTCACATGCATGACCCCCAAAAGTACTGGTTATCTAGTACACAGAAAAGGTATGCATGTCTTTTGGCTTATCCTGGTTAGGGGTCGCCACAGCGGAACTCCAGTCCGCTAATGATTGGCAGTGAATTTTTACGGTGCCGAGTTGCCAGCCCGATGCCCAACTTCAAAGAAGGCTCACCCATTCATGCATGCATTTACTTGCATGTCTTTAGACGTCATTTGATGATGGGGAAGACATGCAGACTCCACACAGAAGGCACTCCAGCCAAGAATCGAACAGGAGAACCTCTTGCTGTGAGGCGACAACACTAACCTCTGCACCACCGCGGCCCCTTGTACACAGAAAAAGTAACAGAAGAAAATGATTGCATATCGGATAATTACTACAAAGAATATATATATGCGTACTGTAAGCCTGCAATCCAGACCTCTTCGTGCAGGAAATCTGTCCAAAGCAAAAAATAGGGAACAAAGGCCTAAAAATATGGGCAAATTTTAAATATTGCTCTTATAAACTTGTCTTAGAAAGTTGCAATAATAACAGATTTTGTCTTAGCATACACTTCCTTAAGGATATAAAGTATGAAACTCAAAAGTTTGTTATTATTTAATTACTTCAGTCCTCAGCGATATGCCAGAAAAAACACAGATTGTACAAGGCATGGACCAAAAAGTGTGAGGTGCAAAAAGGTCAGCCCCAATCCCAAAAAAAGCAAACATTTAACTCATGCATGACTGAGTTGTATATTGCTTTATTTTAACATGCATTGATTGAGCAATATAAAAGAATAAGTAACACTAAAACAAAAGATTGGCCAGACCGTACTGCATCAGTTTCAAAAGGAATCGATAAAGCACTGAATATAGTCTGCTCTTTCCAGCAGTTCAGACACGGTTACTTTGGTTCACCATTAAAAATAGTTTAATTCACCAGTGTACCAACCCCTTTGTTATTCCTCATGCAGGGCTATAAATGAAAACAGCAGCCCTTGGGAGACATGTAGCTGATAAAAGACTCGAGAAACTACAACCTCCAGCCTGTCACTTAAACCCTCTTCATCTCCCAGCTGCTACGACTTTTAGCATTTAGCAGTACATTTTCACTACAAGCTTAAAATCAAACAGTTGAATGTACCACCATGAACAGAGCACAAAATTTGGATAAAAACTTTAATGCAGCAACGCCAATAAAATAGGTAACAGGACAAGCACTTTCGGCCTTAGCCTTCTTCAGATCCTGTTTACTGATCCTAAAACTGAATGTATAAAAGCTTGGATAGACCAATCACGATCGTTTGAAATCATTCCATCACTTCCTCATGCAGTACTTGTCACTCAAAGGATCACTCCTTTAATTTACATCACTTCCTCATAGTAGCTATCATTCATATGAAGCATTCCCCATAGTAGTTGTCAGTTAAATGCATACTCTCTTATTTTGGGTCATTAATGTTAAAGCTGTTGCTATCTCCTCCCATTTAGACCACGTTCTTTCAGAATTGGTTTTAACGGCACCATTCCATTCAAGCCTGGAGGATAATCTGCCCTTAGGTCTGTTTTCCATTTGAGTTCTTCTACCTCCATTTTATTCTGCAAGTCACCTCCTCTCAGTGTTTCTTTTACAACAGAGATGACCATAAATTTGAACGAATGTGTGTTAAGCTTCACATGTGAATAGAGGGCATTTGTATCTACTTTATTCTTTATATCAAATAGATGCCGTAGGATATTCTCTTTTAGCATTCTGTTTGTTTTGCCTATATAATAGGCTGAGCAAAGAGAGCATGTAGCGATATAGGTCACATTTTTGGTGGTATAAGTGGCCCTACTTTGTAACCTATAGCATTTTCCTGTTTGCAGATGTTTGAAAATGTTGCTTGTATTGATCAAATTGCAAGCCTTACAGCAGCCACATTTCCAAGTGCCTCTACGTGTGTATGTGTAACATTGCTTGCTTCTTTATTAATACCGTCCTTGTGGCATAACAGCCTTTTCAGGTTTTTCTTATTTCTTAAAGCAAAGCTGGGGTTGTCACTAACATTTTCTTTTATTTTGGCATCAAACGTCAGTACTGACAAATACTTTTTAACGACATCACATATCTTGTTATCAGTACTATAAGTTAATGTGCATCTTACTTTATTTGTAGTTGGCACTGCGGGATTTGTTTGCTCATAGTTTTGATACTTAGAGTAATAAGGTCTCCCTTTAGTAGTTCTCGGCTCACTTACTTTCACAGCATTCATCCTAATGGCTTTTTCAGTATAACCTCTCTCTTTGAATTTTTTTAGTAGTTCCTTATGTTCTTTCAGGAAAGTTTCCTCTTTAGTGCATAATTTCGAGATATGTATCATTTGATTATCCACTATGTTCCTGAAAATATGCCTAGGATGCATACTGGTGGAATGCAACATATGGTTGTGCCACATAGGTTTTCTGTGCAATGCAGTATCAATGCCTGTTGGTCCCAGATGCACTGTCACATCTAGGTATTCAATCTCTTTATCAGATGACTTAACATCAAATTTCATAAATCGGTCGTACTCAATAAGAAGTCGACAAACTCATTTAGCATAGGTTTGCTTCCTTCCCATAGAAGGAAAACATCATCCACAAATCTGTTATAGAATAACAATTGCCCTTTCCATCTGTTTCTCTCATCTGCAAACCATTGCTCTTCCCATTGCGCCAAAACGAGGTTCGCATTCAGTACAAGCAGTTAACATTAATAATTAAAAAGACATCCATCTTTCATACAGCTTTGAAGCTGGGATTATAACAAAGCATGATTTCTTGTAATCATTCAAATAGCATTCTTTCCTATTAATCAAGATCACAGAACAGATTGTGTGATTAAAATACAGTAGAACTATTAAAGTAATTTTCACAGTGTTGTCGCTCATCTTACAGATCTTTATAACCTCCCTTCTCTACCTGCGTGAGGAAGCTCAGCATGCACACCCAAAAGTGGAATTGACATGCATATTCACCAATAAGAGCAGTGGATGGACCACATCCCCAAATGCAGGTTGATAGTTTTTGGCTTACTTTCACAAAACAGGTGAGTGATTTTTTAAAACAAATTAATTAAACACTTCTTTACAGTTTAAGGAAGTCTTTAATTTGTTTAAAAAAATCTTGCGGCACACCTGTCGACTTCTCGTGGCACACTGATTGAAAATCGCTGCTGTAGATCATACCAGTTTTACACTATCCATATCTCCCACTGAGACAGTCACTGAGTTATTGGATTATGTCCCTTTCAAAAGTCCCACTGATTCTTTGCAAGGGGCTCACCAGTATCTAAGAAGGACTTTAGCTGATATGGCATAATTCTTTTCAGTATATAACAAAATTTACAGAGCAATGAGGTTGGTCTGTGTGATTCCATGTGTTGCAACTGCCTGTTTGTGAGGTTTCATGCCTCAGGAAAGGGTCCTAGACTTGAGATAAATGTACGTTATGTGTTGCAAAGGAAAGTTGATGAATGGTCTCATGCTCTGCGATCATTTGAGTAGAGTCCATCATATCAGCTGAGCAGAAGCTGACTTCCTGAGTGAGATCTATTAATCTCCTAAGATTGAGGTTAAGTCAAGCAAGTGTGCAGAGGTGGCCTGTGGAGACCCCACTGTTGTGTTGTTCTACACTGACTGAGAAGAAGAAAGAGTGTAATTATATTTTTTACCTTTTCTACTACAGGATTCTCAGCTAGCCCTCTTAAAACCCGCGGTGGTGGTGCTGCGGTAGCTTTGTCATCTCACAGTAAGACACTGTCTGGTTCGATTCTCAGCTAGAGCGTCTTCTGCGTGGAGACATGCGTGAATGGGCGTACCTTCGTTGAAGGTTGTGCATCATGCCTGGCAAGCCGGTACGTAAAAATCAACTGCCAATCATTAGCGGACCGGAGTTCCGCTGTGGCGACCTCTAACCGGGAAAAGTCGAAAGACACAAACATTCTCAGCTAGCCCTCTTAGCTAAAGTCTATTCATTAAATGAAACACAACAATCTTTTATTTAATATTGTGTTCTTACCATACACAAAAAGACTGTGGAGATGACCATAATTTTAGGGAATTTGAGAGCCATAAGGACAGTTACTGGTGACTTTCTCAGAGGATGCATTTTTTTCCTAACCATATTAAATAAACTGCACTCTTAAATATTTTTGTCAAGAAGAGCACTGAGAAGAAAAAACAAAGCATAAGACATATGACAGGACTGCAAAGCTACCAGAGTAGCAATTTAATTAGGATGACAAAACAGAAATAAGTATGTTAAGTCACACTTTCAAGTGCCTTGTTTATAATAAGAATAAACAAGAAGTAAGGAAGCATAGCTTATAGGAAGTAGGGAAACATAGCTTCCACAGTCAGTTGAACTAGGTACTAGTATTACATGTGTCCAGTGACTGCAGTCAAAGGATAGACAGAGAAAAACACACTTTCCACATAAGAGCAATTAGTCCTGTATTATCACTGCTAGAAGATGAAAATAAAAACTCTCTATACTGAAGTATGAGACACTGCCTGTGTATATATTGAAGTCTAATTGTTAGACGACTTATGATTTTTTTATACAAATTATATTTATTTAAAGTTTATTATGAGTGTAGCAATTAATTTTATTTTTATAACAGAAAATTGCATTTTAGTTTTATACACATTCAAAGTTTGATACAAGTTCAGATGTTAATATAAATAAAACACTATTGTTTTGGTTATATTTTGTATTTAATATATTGTCATGTTTTTCAATCTGCGTTTGAATGATATTATCCCACAATTCCATTGGAGCGGGCAGGGTTACATAATTATGTATGTACATTTGATGGTAATCAGCATCCAGAGTTTTGGCCAGTTGTACCTACTTCTTATGGGCCTTTGTCCAGATTTTTGTTGATTCCAAGTTGAGAAGTATGATTGTCAGCTGCATTTTGTTCATCCAGCTGTGAGCTCTCATATGAGGCAGAACAATTCTGAGTTGCATGGTTATTGAGTTATTTAGAGAAATGTGAAAGTTATAACAGCATAAATATTTTTGATCTAGGTTTAATATCGCTTTGGCTGCATTAGACTTTAATTAAGGCTTCCTTTGAACTTTTTCTTTCTACTCCGTTTACAGTTTGTTTTTTTGGAAAAGTCACTGAGTTGATAGTCATAGGTTCACAGTTACTAGGCATACAGTCCAGGGGACCATTCATGAACCATTCCCAGTTGACCCAAAACACTGTCTGGTTAAGTGATTTGCTCAAGGTCACATGACAGACAAATTAAGTCTGAGGGAATTGAACCCTGTACCATAGGAAGTAGCTAGTGTACAGCTCATAGCATTAATCCTCTGCACCACAATTCCTGCAAGAATGATTTCTTATTTTGCAGGTGTTGATGTGCAGATAGCTGTTTGGTGTTATTCTGTTTAGTATTTCTTCATTTATGTTTGCTTAAGTTACGTCTTTCATTGCCCTTTAACCAAAAGAAGTAAAATCAAAAATGTCTTTGATGGGTAAGTGAGTTAGATTCACCCTGTTCTGCAGTCGCAGCTTGACATTTTTTCTTTCTTGGTCCCATAGTCAGAGGACATGGCCCATTGCAGACCTGTACTGTATTGTCATGCACAGACTACATAAGTCCATTGTACTGCTTTGCCAACCTTTTTGGCCATTTGCACAGTTCAAATGCTAGTGCTGATGCATGTGTTTAAAAAGTTTCACTGTTTTTATTTGCTTAGAAACAGTTTATGTAGTGTCCCCGTGAATGTTAAATTACTAGACAGTATGCTTGGCAGTGGTACTACCTTGAAGAGGAACATGATGTAAAACACTATTATTAAGTTCCTTTTCTTCAGTTCTGCCACCTGCAGACTTTGTAGGGAAAAACTCCTGACCATCCTTGATACCAGGAGGATGAGTTAATTTGAGAGTCCCTTTTTAATAGCCAGGCTCTTTGCTAGACCATCCACGGTACTGCTTGTCAGATGGTAGGCTGTGTCCTTTCATTTCTGGGACCTAAGCCCTTTGTTAAAATATCTTTCCATCCCTCACAATTGATAAGCTCATCCTCGGTAAAGGTGCAAGCTCTTCTCTATTTTATGTTTGGTAAACAATAGCTGGGGTTGGAAGAGGTGCATCCCTGCCTTCCATCCTGGTGTAGGTAGTTCCTAGCCTCTGAATGACAGCTAAGAGCTCACTGCTGGCCAGTCAGACCCTGGGGATCAGTTTCTTGAGTCATCTGACCATTGATTGGGAATGCTAAAGTCAGTAGCTTCCCATCCCATGCTTTCTGCCTAATATTAAGAGGGTATTTTTTGCCAGTATAAATGGGGCTCTAGAGGTCATAACCCACACAAAGACTTATGGTTTAAGGCCTAGACATTTTTTTTATTTCTCCAGAGTGTCACCCAGCAGCTCCACTGTCAGCACCCATTCAGCCCATTTGTTTTGAGAGCACAGGAGCCCGGCTTTCATGGACTAGATAAGAGTTACATCCCATTTGCTCCCATCTGTGAATCCCAGTTGGTCTTCCATCCCTTGGTGAGAGGAGTTTGGTAGGTAGTGGGCTGTCTTGCCTGTCCCAGGGGATGGGAGACTTCTACCCTCTCCCATTGGATGCTCATCTGAGCTCTACTATCAGTGTCCTCCAAGGGAAAGTGTGCCTGCAGCCAGTGCAGTACACCATAACAGTGGGTTTGGCAGGCTCAAACTCCACTAGGCAACACCTAGTGCTCCTTCTTGATGTCACCTTTTTGGCAATCAGGGTGGGTGAGCTGGCAGCAAGTTGCTCACTCTCATCCTTCTTGGCCAGCTCCTCCAGGCACCTCAGCCCCTAATTAATCTCTGGTAACCTGCAGCTTAGTCGTGACTTTATCCCTGTATGCCACAGAGCTGGCTCAGTCAAGGCCTAGACAGTAGTCCTATATTGGATAACTGTTGAGAAGTAGAAGTATGGGAGCAGGATCTTCCTCTTAAATAATATAACCTGATGCTATCACCACCCCTTCCAGCTGTTCTTTTGCCTGTTCACCAGCTTCTTGTTTGGCATTTTTTGAGCGACCAGTGCACAGTTGCCCCTAATTGGAGGTGTTGGTATACTACCGCCACTTGTATAAAGAGCCTTGGGCCTAGGAGTCTGTTTTCTCTGAGACAACAGTGAGTCCTTCCCACCCCACATCCCTTCCTCCATGATGACTCCTGTGGAGGAGGAGGAGGGAGGAGGAACTGTGGATCATCGCTTTTATGAAGTGGGTAATATTGTGCCATTATGGTTTCCTGGAAGCACTCAGAGTATGTACCTGTGTCATCAAGAATGTGGCTGTTCTGTGGATTGAATTTAGAGTCCTCGTATCAAGTATTCTCAAGCCAGTCTTCTGTGATCTCTTTGGCCTAGTGTAGATCTCAGAGAGTGCAACATTTTGCCACCTTGCTGGTGGACAGAACCTCAAAAGCACTACACAGGTGTGGGAGAGTACTCATTTGCTGTATTGAAGTTTAAAAACTGTCAGGCACTTCTTTCCAAAGTCCCCTTTTTCCTATTGTACCTGGTCCTGTAAAGTCTTGCTGACCACCCTTATTCTTGACTTAAGGAAGACTTATTGAATAATGTCTGTAACCTCTAGAGTTGGGTTCCATGTAACCTGCTGCAGCTCTGATTTTGCTTGTTCAGAAATGTGCCTATTTCAGGTGTCAAGAGATTCGCTAAGGAGGAGCTAGGACTTAGTATTGAGGAAGCGTAGTTCAAGGAGATTGTTCTTTGAATTCAGGCTTCTCAGGCTCTAGTGAATAAACTCGTCTGGAAGACGTGAGCCCTTACCACTGTGGTTTTTTGACCACCCAGAACTTCTCTTCTATTTTTTTTGTAAGGCAAGCAAACCTCAAGAGGAGGAAACCTGCTTGCAGACCAGGGAGGGCATTTAAGCAACACACACTCTCATTCTGTTTTACACTGGCCAAGTTGCGTAGAAAGCAACCGTGGTGACCCAGCACAGAAGCCCTGATTAAGCCTGGAGCTGCCTATGGAAACATTTCTTAGAGTTCCTTAGTTTTGAAAGCTGTCACTAAAGAACAATGGGTTTTAACTCATAACTGAGTGACGCCTTCAGGTGTTTCTACAGTTACATCATACTGATGCCTTTAAGTGTCAAATATTGTGTGTTCATATTTACATTAATAAGTACAAAACCATGCTACATACAAAGTATTAAATATCCTATCTAAACCTGTCCCACTCTTCTGTCAACTGGTTTTCTAGTTACCTCTCTGACAGACAAAAAGCTGTCAAATGGAAAAAAGCCACCTTCTCCTTCCTTAATACACCTATAGGCGTACTCCAGGGTTCCATATTGGGTCTCCTACTGTTTAACATTTTTATAAATGACTTCCATCAATACATTCCTACTCGAGGCACTCCTTAAAATGGAGAACATAGATATCTGTGCAGTGACTGAGACCTGGTTCAAGGCTGCAGGGAGCACCCCTGCACTACCAGGCTATAACTCATACCACACTTTTCGGCCATGTAACCTGGACTGGAGCACCAAAGGCAGAGGTGTGTCCATATTCATTAAGGATATCCACACCTCCAGGCTAGTTGCTCAGTATAATGCAGCCAAGGTTATCCAAATGCAGCTAACTCTAGGCATAACTACAATCCAAATTCTAGCTTGCTACAGTCACCCACCATGCCCCAGGATTCCCACTCCTCTTTTCTTGATGTACTGGAAAATGTTAGGGTTGAACCAAGCACCCTATTAATGGGCAATTTCAACTACGCCACCATTAACTGGGAAAACTACTCATGTACCAACTCCTTCACTCAACGCTTTCTGGAATTCCTAAACTCCAGTGCCCTGGATCAGCTTATCCACACCCCCACCAGGGGCAACAATATCCTAGATCTAGTCATTACCAACATGAGTGACTGGTGTTCCACACCTGAAGTCAGCACCTCATTGGTCCGATCCGACCATAAGCTAATTACCCTAGATATCCACATCCTGCCCCCACCTCCCCATTAAGAAAACCATGGTAAAAAAATTCTCCAAAGCCAACTTCATGCTTCTTAAGACAGAAGTGGTGAACTTCATGACACCCATGCAGATGGACAATGCAGTTACGACTACTGAATCCTACACAATTGCACTTTATAAGCACTTACATGAGTGCATGGATTGTGCTATCCCAAACGGAACCAAGACGCTATTCTCCAAAAAAAGGAAGCCAATCTGGTGGTCCCCTGCCATAAGCAAACTTTACAACAGAAGGAAGAAACTGTTGCAAAAGAGAGTAAAATCCCATGAGTGGAGGAGCTCCCTGGTCAACCTCAGTAAGAAGCTGCGATCCCTGATAAAATCCTCCAAAGCTAGTTACGAAAACAAAATCGCCACTGATTCTAAAGACAACCACAAAGCATTCTATAGCTATGTCAAGAATCTCAATGGCAACACTCAGATGTGCTCTGAGTTACAGCACAATGGCACTAAATATACAGACTCAACTGATATTGCCAACTTCCTGGCAGATAGGTTCAGTGCTAACTTTACCCCCCCCCTCACCCCCTAAAGAGCCCATCTCTATACCGGAAGAATGCAAAGTTCCTGTAATCACGGCTGCACAGGTAAATACCACACTCTCCAAAGCCAAGAACACAGCATCCATGGGACCAGACAACATCCCAGGCTGCGTTCTACATGAACAACAGAACGAACTGGCACCCCACCCAAGTACCATGTTCAGTCATAGCCTCACCTCAGGCTTTGTGCCTGCTGAATGGCGCACATCGACAGTTATCCCACTCCACAAGGGTGGAGCCACCAAGGACCCCGGGAACTACCACCCCATTAGCCTGACGAGCCTGGTCTGCAAAGCCATGGAATGTATCATCATGGAACTTACAAAGACATTGGTAATCTCCAAACTCTGGACCCCACCCAGTTCGGGTTTGTAAAAGGCAGATCATTTCTCCTAAACCTGATAGACTTCTTTGAAGCAGTCACCAAAGCCGTAGACAAGGGTAAGGTGGTTCACACAGCCTATTTAGATCTTGCCAAGGCTTTTGACACCATCCCCCACTCTGGAATTATAGATAAACTCACTAAACTAGGTATAAAACCCTATGTCACAAGATGGGTTGCCAACTGACTCACTGACAGAACCCACACTGTGAAAGTAGCAGACTCCAAATCTGACTTCAGACCACTGACAAGTGGAGTACCACAGGGTTCAGTCCTGGGTCCTCTCTTGTTTGGTATCTACTTCTCTGAAGTACAGGCTAACACAGAAGGTCTTTGGCTAATGAAGTTTGCAGATGACTGCAAACTAGGAGCCATAATCGAAACTCCTAACGATGTGGACATCTTACAAAAGGGTCTCACTGAGACAGATGCCTGGTGTCAAAGCCATGGCCTCAAGCTCAATGCCAAAAAGTGCATTGTCTCCCCCTTTGGTAAAAAACTTTGTACCCATGAACTGCAACATAGGCAGTAGTATACTTAACACCGAAAGTGTGATAAGAGACCTTTGGACACAGGTGGACAGTAGTCTCTCCTTTGATAATCACATAGCCACAGTAGTCAGGAAATCCTTCTGCATGGCACACCTCATCACAAAAGGTTTCTCATCTAGAAAAAGAGGTTATTGTTCCCCTCAACTCATCACTCATTAGACCCATTATAGAGTACAATGCCTCTTTTGGTATGTACCTCACAAGACATCTACAACAACTGGAAAAGCTGCAGAAATACCTCAAAAAGAGGATTACCGGCCTCAAACAGATGTCCTACGCAGACCGTCTCAAAAAACTCCAGCTTTACTCCATCGCATATCGCCTACTCAGAGGTGATCTCTGCCTAACATACAAAGCTATGTCAAACCCAGAGCTGTTGGACATGCTCCACTTAAAGAAATCCCAGTCCCTCCGAGCTACACGCTCTAGGGACCTAAACCTTATCACCATAATAAACAGAACATGCTGGAGGGATAGATTCCTGTCCCAGAGACTTACCATACTTTAGAATAAACTACCTACCTATCTATATCAAACAAAGCTCCTCATTAGCACTCTTCAAGAAAAATCTTGATGATTGCATGGGAAATAGGAAATTCACCCTGGGGATCACCTCTGTGGCTCTGCTCAACAGTGGCACAGGAAAATCATTTTCTTGGGTGGCAAAAGCCAGGGTACCTTTTTGGCTGGGCTTGTATAGGCCCCTGGGCCGATAGCCTAGTACCTATCTATGAACCTAAGTGATAAACTGAATCAATACGCAGTTGACTCTACGATCATCTGCTCCGCCACTTCCACTCTCTTAAAACTAATTCAGGATGCTTTTTCTTATACCGAGCATTGAATGATAGACAACTATCTACCACTCAACACATCAAAAACTAAAATTATTTCCCCCTTCAAAAAGTACCATTATAGACAAGAACTCATTTTCCATTACTAGTCAAAATGGTACCCCTCTCGAGGTAGCCTCCCATGTAAAGCTTCTAGGAGTCCTTATTGATGAACAGTTAAAATTTGATACCCACCTACTAACCAATATAAAGAAAACCCACCAGAAACTAGGCATGCTCAACCGCCATAACCGCTATATCACTCCCACTAATAAACTTGTACTCTCTAGCACCTTCCTCATTCCTTCTTTCCTATATGGTGCCCCACTTCTTGCCAACCTTCAATCTTCTCTAAAAACAAAGCTATCCTCCTGTCATAACAAGATTTCTAAATTTTCTACCAGCTATAAATCCTCCTCTCATCACTGCAATGCCCTACACAAGCTAAATTGGCTTGAACTTCCCAACCATCTGACCTACATTCAACTTACTCATGCCCATAAACTCATCTTTAATCCCTCCATCTGCCCCTCCCTTGCTTCCTCGTTCAAAATGCACCTACCCAACAGACTTCTAAGATCCAATAACCAGAATTTGCTTGAACTGCACAAGCCTGCTCATCTTCCAGGCAAACACCTACTATCCTTTTCCCTAACTCGCCTCTGGAACTCCCTGCCACCTCTTATTCGTACTACAGACAGCCAATCTACCTTTAAGACCCTGTTTCATTCCCATCTCAAAACCCTCTGGGATTATTCCTGCTCTCATCCCACATGACTCCTCTTTTTTCCCCATTTTTCACACTCCTTTACTTCTCTCATCATACTGAGCTTTTGTGACTACCACCATCTTCATTTTTCTCCTTTACTCCTACCCTTGCTCTGCTTTTTTTTCTTATTGTCCCACCCTTCTTACATTCAACAATTAACTCCTCTTATCCCCCTGTCCTACTTTAACTCTGCTAAGATTTCATGTAAAACTGTAATGTCAGCCCTGTGTTATTTCACATTGTAACAAATCTAACAAAAATATGCACCAATGGATTTTTCTTATTTTAATTGACTTATTTATTTGTGTGTGTGTAATTTTATCTTTTGCTTTTTTGACTACTTTCACTGCAATTGTGGATTTTTTGTCATGTTGTGTAATACCATCATTCTTCAATAGTTTTACATAAATGTATATGCATTGTCTTCATATTGCATTGTATTGTTCGTGGAGCTTTTCTCCCCAGGACTCAATTGAAAATGGGCTCTTCTTGGCCCAATGGACTATCCCGGTAAACAAACTGTAAAATTAAAAAAAATAAATAAATAAATCGTATTGATAGTTGATCTCTGTCTTGTGCAGGAAGATATGTTAATTGTTCATTTAATATTTATTGATATCATAAATATGTTTTTCTAAATATCTCCGCAGCCAAGATAGAACTGCTTAACCACATATGAAGGCTCTCAGATGGATGACTAAAATGCTGCTGACAGTATACGGGTAACCTGAGTGGCTGCTAAGATACATATTGCAAGTTGTTGACAAAATATTAGACTTGATAGTTACTGTGTTTACTGGGACTTATAAATCCAGTTTAAGATCTAGAACCTGAAGAATGCCACCATTATAAAAATAGCTTGTGCTGTAGAGTTTGCAATTTACACTTTGTTAGTAACCAGTATGGTTCCAGAAATATGAACATTTGTTTGAAATGTAAGGAGATACTTTGATTCTATCAAAAAGCTTAGACTCTGCCCATTTCAAGTTGCAGAGCAAACTTCAGAACTCCACTGGAGAGAATGAGTTAGTGGTTATGTTTGTCCATATCTTAGCATTCTTGGGTTCTCCCCTGAAAGCTGTACTTTTGGAAGGGGCTATAAATGTATTCCTTCCCTTTGAATATGACTAGAGTATCTACTCCCTTCTTTTCTTGCTTCTGGAAGGGGTGATGCAGTTTTTGGCCAGGCATCACTTCTTATAGTTTGCTAGGCATTACTTCAGCAACAGAGATCCTGGAAGAATGTAATAAGTTGTTATGGTAGCTAATGACTGTTGCAGTAGTTTTTACAAGTGGGATTTTTGCACCATTATCCTTCGCTGTTCAGCCTGATTTCTAGAACTCTGAATCCTCCCCTAGGCATAATAGATGCTATACCTCCTGGACATCCCAGTAGAAAGCATTCCTCCGTCTTTATAGTGTAGCTTTCTTGACTCAGTTTAGCATGCATGCCTTATACCGTTTGTGTCATTAGTAGTGATGTCTGGTGTGATTTAGCCATCTTCAGAGCTCAGGACAAAAATATTTACCCTCTTGAAAAATATTAATTTTTCTTTTCACCAATTTCTAAACTAGAAGCCGTTGTGTTGATAGTTTGTTAGAACAATCTGCCATATGTCAGGGTGTAAGAGGTGAAGGTGCATCTGTGGCAGAGAAATATTCCTCCTAAGGATTTCCACGGGCTTTCTGTTTCTTTCTTGGGGTGATACCATGGTGTACAAGTGTGTGTGTGTAGTTTGCTTAGGCTCTACTCCTACACCTATTAGAAGTTAGTAGTATTCACTATGGCACTGCTCAGATAAGAAAATATTTGAAACCTTCACCTAGTATGTGATGGCATATACAGGGTTGCCCTGTGCTTGCGCTATCCTTCCCAGGAAGACAATTTAAGGAGAAGGAAGAGAATGATGCAGGAGATGATTGAAGCATCCAACATTCATGGTCACTCCAAAGGTGCTGATTCTAGTAGGGCATATCCTTAACCCCCAGACTGTATGCCTGATCATGTGGAGGTCATCATACCAGTGGATGCTAGTATGCTGTACAGGGCCAGAAACCAGGACTCTTCTTCCACAGGTGCCCAAGCTCATGTGACCAAAGCAAGGTTTGTTATCTGAAGGGGAGAGGATGGGATCCCACCTTACTAGTGGGAGAGAAAGGCACAGGCTGCAGAGTGAAAAACTGGAATTCCCATTACAGACACAGTTTTCTTAACAGGCATCCCATTGAAGACCCAGATGGTAAAACATATTTCACAAACCCCAAGCTCATGGAGGTGTCTGGTCCTCGGGCCTACGGTGGTTTCCCCCCAACCCCAGGCCCTTCCATAGCAGTAGCTTGCCTTGGCACAAGGTTTCCTAAAAGCTTTACAAAGCCCACAGGCAAGGACTGAATCATTTTGGTCTGGAGTCCACTGTACCAAAAGAAAAAAGACCGCTCTCCTGTACAAATTGATAACCCCCATAACTGTGAGGGGGAAGACCTGGATAATTTTGTACAGATGTCTTGTCCTGTAGGATGTAATACTGATATGGAAAGAACACCTTTTTCTCTGGGTCCCCCACAGGCGAAAGCTCATTTGTTGAAAAACATTACTAGAATAAAAGGAACACTTCAAAGGGAAAGGAAATAGGTTCATAGGTTGGTACTAGGCTATTGGCACTAGGGTCTATACAAGCCTAGCCATAACAATTCCCTGGCTATTTCTTCCCACACTATTTACTTCCCTGGACCCCTATCCAGCAGGGCAACTGACGTGATCCCCGGGGTGAATTTCCTTTCTCCCATCCAGTCATCAAGGTTCCTTTTGAAGAGGGCCAAAGAGGCACTTTGCTTGACATGTATGGGCAGTCTATTCCAGAGTCTGGGGAGTCTCTGGGTCAGGAACCTATTCCTCCAGCATTCTTTGTTTATTGTGATGACAAGGTTTAAATCCCTGGAGTGTGTGTCTCTGAGGGATTGAGATTTCTTTGTGTAGCATGTCAAACAGCTCTGGGTTTGACATGGCCTTGTATGTTAATCAGAGATTGCCTCGGAGTAGACTATATGCGACAAGAGTATAGCTGGAGTTTTTTAAAGTGGTCAGCATAGGGCATCTACTTTAGGCCTGTGATTCTTTTAGTGAGGTATTTCTGCGTCCTTTCCAGTTGTTGCAGATGTCTTGAGAGGTACATACCAAATGGGGCATTGTATTCTATAATGGGTCTAATGAGGGATGAGTACAGTGGGACAATGACCTCCTTTTTTCTGGATGAAAAGCCCTTAGTGATGAGGTGTGCCACATAGAAGGATTTCCTAACTGTTGTGGCGATGTGGATATTGAAGGTGAGACCACTGTCCACCTGCCTCCCTAAGTCTCTTATCACACTTTTGGTGTTTAGTGTACTGCCAGCTATGTGGTAATTCATGGGTACATGTTTTTTCCCAGAGGGGATAACTGTACATTTCTTGGCATTGAGCTTGAGCCCATAGCTCTGGCACCAAGCATCTGTTTCTGTGAGGCCCTTTTGTAGAGTATCCACATCATTTGGGGATTCAGTAATTGCTCCCAGTTTGCATTCATCTGCGAACTTTGTTAGCCAGAGTCCCTTAGTGTTGGCCTGTACTTCAGAGAAGTAGATGCCAAGCGAGAGGTCCCAGGACTGAACCCTGAGGTAATCCGCTTGTCACTTGTCTGGAGCTGGATTTGGAGTTGGCTACTTTTACAGTGTGGGTTCTGTCAGTAAGCCAGTTGGTAACCCATCGTGTGACGTAGGGATTCATGCCCAGCTTAGTAAGTTTATCTGTGATTCCAGAGTGGGGGATTGTATCAAAGGCCTTGGCGAGGTCCATATAGGCTGTGTGGACTGTCTTACCCTCGTCCAAAAGGGTAGCATCTGAGGCTAAGAAGAGATACTATGATGTACTGTGCCTGGATGCTGTTAAACCTACATAATTTCCTTTTTTCTTGGGAGTTCTAGAGGATGCCTTCTCAGCTGCCTTCCAGAAACCAGTCTCCTAACAACCTGCTCTCAAGAAACCAGACGTATTCTTCAGGGGTCCAAGATTCCCTTGGGTACCTCCATAAAAGCCCTTTTTGTATTTGTATTTGGTGGTTATGGATCCAGAAAATGTGTATCCAAATTGGTTCCTGCTCCCAGTGCTGTCCCACATGCTAAAGAAAACATGGTGCTTGACAGATTTTGGAAGAACGTCTTTATGTTGCCACCCTGGCCTTCATAGCAATCATTTGGCAGACTCGTATGACTGTGTCTCAAATTCCACTCTTCAACCAGCTCTGATGCTGACATGAGGGTAGAGAACTGACCGAAATCACCCAGAAACATGGTCAGGTAGTAATGTATTCTATTAAGTGTGGATATGCATTGCCACCTGACTGGCTGTCAGGTGTTAGCACAATTCTGTTAAGTGTAAATGTGCTTTTGTGGGCAGAGCCAGATCATGGTCAAATGGGGCCGTAAGCAGGGTAATGGATTGGGGACCTTCTTAAAGTATGACACAGTATAATGGATTGAGGACTCCCCTTAAAGTACAAAACCGTATCAGCAATCCATCTACATGCTGTGGGAGTAGAACTCACAGTTGTCTGCATCAAAAGGCGAGTATGCATGTTCTCACTGTGTCTGTGTGAGGTTTCTCCCACTTCTGAAAAAGATGCTTAGTATTTCCATCTCAAACTCACCTAAGAATGGAATTGTGGGCCGCAGCGCAGACTCTATATGGTGTTGTATGGGAGAAGAGTTGTATAGAACAGATGATTTGGATGTCTACTGTGGTGTGCGGTATCCTCAAGATAGGTGAACACAAATCACAAATTGCATTTTGTGGCAGGAATAGCCACTCAATGGTGTAAAAATATAGCTCTAGGTGATTTAGTCATATTAACTAATGTCAAATGGGCATGGATATTTGCTGGTGATAACGGGGTTGATGACCTGGCCTACTCCAACCTCTGCCAGGGACACATGCTTACAATGGGAGGGGGTGTATGTATCCCTGTTGGACTATGTGTGCCTGACAAAAAGTCTAGAAGCCCTTAGTCAATAAACTACTGAAAGCAAATGAAAAGAAGGCACAAACTAGTGTAAAAAAACACAGTGGACTTGACTACAGAGCAAAACTCCTCCAGACAAGATTTGATTTAATTTAATTTAATAAGTAAACTAATATAAACCAAATAAATAAAAACATAAAACATAAGTGCTTTCTTCTCAATGTTTGAAACTTCGTCAGATAATCATGGAAGCATTTCCACTATACTATCCGAAATCCATCAAAATTGCTAAACACAGTTGTGTTAGCCAAGTTCTCAGCATAGTTTTCAAAGCCAAGTAGTTCTTTTAAAAAGAAATTTACTAGTTAAAAAATACACCGTAGCAAGCCTTAAAAAAATAAGACACACATACTAGCAAATCAAACCAAATGTAACAACTCAACTTTTAAAGTGCAACTCCACAGGGGTGGTATATTGTGCTAACTGTAATTCATGTCCATGCTTTCATATTGAGAAAACTCAGAGAAAACTGTGTGAGAGAATTTATGAACACAGTTATGATATCAAGAAAAAGAAACTGACGAATGCAGTAGCTAATCACATTAATGAAAATCCTACGCATCACTTTAAATTTTGTATTGTTGAGCAAATACAGATTTATGATAGACATGGTCCATGGCAATTGCATCTTGAATGTCGTGAGCTGTGCTGGCAACTCAAGTTAAATTCTAACAACTGTACAATTCAATTGAAAAACAAACAAATCTGTTAGGGGAAAACATATAAAAAATAAAAACCGTACAATAAGCTGGTTGCATAAGTGTGCACACCCTTAAACTTAATACTTTGTTGAAGCATCTTTTGATTTAATTACAGCATTCAGTCTTCTTGGGTACACACATGTCATCAATTAGAGAGACTTTGATTTAACCCCAAATAAAGTTCAGTTGTCTTAGTAGGATTTTCCCTGACATTTACTCAGTTGCCTGCTACAGCAAAAGCCATGGTTCACAGAGAGCTTACAAAGCATCAAAGGGATCTCATTGCTGAAAGGTATCAGTCAGGAGAAGAGTACAAAGCAATTTCCACACCATTGGATATACCATGGAACACAGTCATCAAAAAGTGGAGAAAATATGAGACAACCGTGATGTTGAAAAGAACTGGACTTCCCTCCAAAATTAATGAAAAGACAAGACAAAAACTGATCAGTGAGGCTACTGAGACCTACAGCAACACAGAAGGAGCTGCAAGAATTTCTGGCAAATACTGGTTGTGTACTACATGTGACAACAATATCCCGTATTCTCCATATGTCTGGACTGTGGGGTAGGGCTGCAAGACTGAAGCCTTTTCTTACACAGAAAAACATCCAGGCCCAGCTAAAATTTGCAAAACAATGCATCAGGCCTCCCAAAAGCATGTGGGAAAATGTGTTATGGTCTGATCCAACCAGGGTTGAACTTTTTGGCCACAATTTCAAAAGGTATGGTTCACGCAAAAACAACACTTCGCATCACCAAAAGAACACCATCCCCACGGTGAAGCATGGTGGTGGCAGTATCATGCTTTGGGGTTGCTTTTCTTCAGTTGGAGCTGGGGCTTTAGTCAAGGTGGAGGGAATTATGAACAATTCTAAATACCAGTCACTTTTGGCCCAAAACCTTCAGGGGTCTGCTCGCAAACTGAAGATGAAGAGGAATTTCACCTTTCAGCATGACAATGACCCCAAGCATTCATTCATATCAACAAAAGAATGGCTTCACCAGAAGAAAATTAAGGTTTTGGAATGGCCCAGAGCCCAGACCTAAATCCAATAGAAAATCTGTGGGGTGACCCGAAAAGAGCTGTGCACAAGAGATGCCCTCGCAATCTGACAGATTTGGAGTGCATTTTCAAGGAAGAGTGGTGAAATATTGCCAAGTCAAGATGTGCCTCGCTGATAAATTCCTACCCAAGAAGACTGAATGCTGTAATTAAATCAAAAGGTGCTTCAACAAAGTATTAGTTTAAGGGTCTGCATACTTATGCAACCAGCTTATTCTAAGTTTTTTTTATTTTTTATATTTTTCCCTTAACGGATTTGTTTGTTTTTCAATTGAATTGTACAGGTTATAGGTCACATTAAAGGTGGGAAAAGTTTTGAGATTATTTAATGTGATCTCATTTCTTATATCACAAAAACCTGGCATTTTAACAGGGGTGTGCATACTTTTTATATCCACTGTACATATTCATACATTTTTTTTTTCATGCATTCTTAAATATTGATTTGCACTACTTATTCAAGTCATAGAGTGCATGCATTGTATTTAATTAAAAAAAATACTTTAAATGTTGAAAAGTTGTTATATTTGGTTGGTTGGTTAGTATATGTGCCTTATTTCTTAAGACTTGCAACTGTGTTTTTTTTTCTACCTTGTAAGTCTTTTAATTGACTTCAGTAACAAAAAGGCACAGCAGGACCATCCATGTAAAACAAGGTTTATTACTTCAAGCTTTTGAGTTAAAACTCTTTTTCAAGAATGAATGAGTACATTAAAACCACAGAATAAATATAGAACAGCCAATCACATAGTATGTCTCATAAACACATTATATAATTATACAATTTACGTAAATAATATAGTTGTAAGCCGCAGTGGTACAGCGGTAATGTTGTTGCCTCACAGCAAGATGTTCTCCTTTTCGATTCTCGACTGGAGTGCCTTCTGTGTGGAGTCTGCATGTCCTTCCTGTGGTCGAGTGGCCTCCGAAAGACATGCGTGAATGGGAGTGCTTTCGCTGAAGGTTGGGCGTCAGGCTGGCAACTCGGCACTCTAAAAAAAAAAAAAAAAAAAAAAAAAATCTGCTGCCAATCATTAGCTGACCGGAGTTCCGCTGTGGCAACCCCTAACCAGGAAAAGCCGAAAAGACAAATACTAACAACACCATAACTAATAGTTGACTAAGCTAAGACTTCATTAAAAACAATGGTCAACTTAACAAATGTCATTACTGCCTAAAAAGCTCCAAAGGGCAACTGTAATATTGTAACATATGCTTGTCTTAATTTCAAAATGGGTTTAATACTATTAGTTTTATTAAGCCCTGGATAGACATCAGATATAAAAAAAAAAGTTTATCCATTTATATTCTGCTGTCTCTGTGGCATTCACAATGCTCCCCCCCCTCTTGTTTTTGCAAACTCTCTGCAGTATCCTAAATTTAAATGTATTTTCATTTCCACAATGTAAACTATGCTTACCAAGTGCATTTGTCTCAACCCCCCTTCTTACATCAGATAAGTGGGATGCAATTCTCTCCTCGAATTTACAGTTAGTTTTTCCAATGTAAAAACACAAACATTTTTCACAGTTAGCAAAATAAACTAAATTTTCACTATTGCACGTCCCAAATGCCTTAAAAATAAAATTAACTTGTGTTATAGGATGTATAAATCTTGATTCCATATTAATGAACTTACAAAAGGTGCAGTTATAACAGGGGAATGTCCCCTTGTTAAATCTATGTAACGCTTCATTTTTATCAAAATCTTTATAGCAAAGAAGTTGTTTGAGGTTCTTCTCTTTCTTCAATACAAAATAAGGCTTTTCTCCTATTTTCCTAACATTAACATCAGAACTAAGAACAGTCCAATTTCTTTTAATTATGGACTGAATCTGCCTAGAATGTCTGTTGTACTTCATATATCCTAATTTATTAAACCCAGCTTCTTTCACCGGGCTGTTGTTCTGGGCATTATTGCCTTCTCTAAGTAAATATGGTTTAGCCACACTAGGCCTTTCAGATTAAACATATTCTACATTCCTAGTTAATAAATCTCTACTATAACCTCTTGCCAAAAAGTCCTGTGTCATAGTACTAATTTCAGCTGCAAACCCTTCTTCAGTGGTGTTTAGCCTACTGGCTCTCAAGAATTGACATTTTACTACACCCTTGTAAACATGAGTGGGGTGCATATTGGAATTATGTACATATCTAGTTGCTTGTACCTCTTTCCTATATATAGATGTATGAATTTTACCATCAATATTCATCAGTTTAACATCCAAGAGAGTGATTTCCTCTACTGAACAAGACATTTCAAACTTAAGGAAGCTGGTGCTATTTTGTAGATGTTCAACAAATAGCTCCAGTGCCTCCTTGCTACCTCTCCACAGTAATACTATGTCATCTACAAAATGTTTATAGTGCATTAAAGCACTATTATATTATTCATTTTTGTTAGAATCAAAAATAGTATATTCTTCCCATCTAGCCAACACTATGTTAGCATAGCTGTTTGCTACAGGTGTGTGCCCATAGCTACTCCTGATGTCTGACGATACACATCATCCCCAAACATGAAAACATTATTTTGCAGAACAATCTCCAGTAGAGAACATAGCAGTGAAATTTTATTTGCTGTAAAAGTGTTGTGCTTAACTAGAAATTCTCTAACATATTCAGTACCTATATTGTTAGGAATAACCGTAAATAAGGACTTGGTGTCCATAGTTACAAACAACACATTTGTCATATTCATATCCAAAAACATTCTTAAGGACTCTAAAAATTCACCAGTGCCCTTTATATAGGACATACTGTGTTTCAATAGAGGTTTAAGTTGCTGGTCTAAATATTTTGAGATTGCTGTAGTAGCCCATTGTTTTCCTGTGGCTATGTGTCTCATTGTCGGGGGGGTGAAGCAAGTTTTTATGGAGCTTGGACAACTCATATATAACCAGGCAGACAGGATGTTCTATGTAGAAATAATTATACTGTTCAGGAGTAATTGCTAACTGCATTAAATAGTTATACAATTCAGTTTTAATCCTATACATCATTATATTCAGCTCTATAACATTTATAACCTGAAATGCTGCACTGTCATTTAAAAATTTATACATCAGTTCTTGATATTGTTGTACATTAAATATAACTGTTTTCCCACCTTTAGCAACTGGTTTCAGTATAATGTCAGTCCTTTTAACTAAGTCCATTAATACTTTTCTTTTATTAGCATTTAGGTTATGAAAACTAGATGATTTTCCATTAAAAAACAAATCATAAACATTGTCACATAACTGTAAAAAGGCTGTGACAGTCGCTGTGCTGTTAGGTAAAAAAGTGCTACTTCTTTTTAAAACATTTTCAGTACTGGCATTGTTATTCCCAAATAACATTTTCTGTTCTAAATTCCTAAAAAACATTCTTAGCTTTGTAATGCTGTCATTCAGTACACCATTACCATATGGAATAAAAGGTAAACCCTTGTCTAGTAAACTCAGCTCCAGTTCAGAAAATTCAAAGCCAGACAAGTTAACAGTAGTATTTCCTTCTGTCTTTCTGCTTCTTGTTACAGGGCCTACCTTCGGTCTTGCCCCCAAGTCTTTCCTTTGTGGTGTTCCTCTTTGCTTGCTTCGGTCTCTCTCCATCTGCTGCACCTGTATTGGGTGCTGTAGATTTATTTTTAGATTTGTGTCGTCTAAAAAAAACTACTTGCTTTCTCAGTGGTAAAAATGTTACTTTTATGAACCTCACCAGTATGGTTCTTGTCAGCCAACAGATGTTCTTCATGTTTCACTGTTGCAGTCATCACATTTGGGTTATCTGCCTGCAGGTAGCCCTCAGCCGGCCTGAATACCAGACTCTTTGGATTTCTGCGTCTAATGCTGTCGCTTCTTCCTTGACGTCAGGGGTATAAAACATGCAGCTGACGCCATTACATCAGTCTTTCTTGCCGTGCGGTGCCCGAAGCAGAAGCAGTTCGCAAGTGCCAGTCGGCCGACTCCTGAAATTTTCATTTTCAAGTTTCAGACCCAAAGTCTTCAAAAAAGCGAAGTACCCCATTGGGGATCCTTTTTCTTGCTCTAACCGATGTCAGTAAAAGTTAACAATTGTCTTAACTGTGGAAAGCAAATACCTCATAGAAATTTTCATTCTTACTGCATCCCCTATTTAGGCCCAGACCATGACGTCCCTTGTCGGTTTTGTGCCTTGTTCAATGCCTGAACTATTCGTCGGCTATTTTTGTAGCTAATTACTTTTGTACTCATTCTGTGTACTCCAAAATGGCTTCGTCTAGCCATCTGACTACCCATATTCTGAAAAAATGTAAGGATAAAGACAGAGACAGACCGCATAGGTCCAAAATTGCTGACGAAGTTTCCATTAAGCTAGTCGCCAGTCCACCAGTACTCAGTGAGGCGCTTTTGCAGCCCCTGATACCCGCTACTTCTGATTCGCAGGCCTCTACTGAGACCCATTCAGACTCTGGTATGCTGATAGATGCTTCTTTGACTATGGAACCTGCGGATGTCTCTACCTTGGATGGGTCTGGAGCTACTGTGCAGGCACCGGATTCTGAGGGTGTATTCAGGCCTACAGACATTCATATTAAACCAATGCCATTGTTTTCATCCAGGCCAAAAACTCGCACAACTCCTAGAAAACCGATGACCAAACCGCAGGCTCAGGCCCATGTGCCTAAAAAACAAATGCTTAGAATGGCTGAAGACCTTATTACCTTAATTAGGGGAAGCCAGCCTTCCCCCTCTAAGAGACCTAGAACTGATTTTCTTTCTGATTCTTCTGATCAGGAGTCTGATATTTCTGCTCCTTCTGATTACCAGGATTTGCCCTTATCTGCTTATGAAGATTTTGATACAGATGATTCTATTCCCTCTGCTTCCCCTCCAGAAGATTTTTCTTTCAGTGAAATCTTGCACACCCTTAGGGAGCATTTCTGCTGGGAAAGCCAGGATTACTCCGAGTCCAAGAAGAGACTTAGGGAATTCTTACTCCTATCTCAACATAGGCCTTTAGTTATCCTTCCTGTTCCGGACATTGTAAATGATGCTTTCTTGGAATCTAGCCTTACCCCAGACACTTTACCTCCAGCTCCCAGAAAACCTGACCGGTACTACAGAGTACCTGACTCTCTCAAGTTCCTCTTCAAGAATCCTTCTGCAGATCCAGAGACCATTTCCCAAGGACCAAAAGGCATTAAGGCTACTGCTGTCAAAAATCCTACCCCTTCTGATAGAGATTCTAGAGTCTTGGACAGATGGGGTAAGAAGGTATACACTTCTGCTACTTTGGCCATTAGGGCTTTAAATTGCCAGTTTCATATGTTGAAGTATCAGCAACATATTATGGGACTACTTAGACAGAAAATTCTGTTGATTCCTGACTGTGCTGAACACAAAGAATTGCAAGATTTAATGCATTCTGCAGAACAAGTTGGTAAACATACTTTGCAATGTGGTTTTGATGCTTTAGAAGCATCTTGCAGGGCTGCTGTCACTGGGTCTGTACTTAGAAGGCATGCTTGGCTTATGGAACAAAACTTGCCAGGTCATGTTAAAGCTAAATTACTGGGTGCTCCCTTAAACCAAGACTGCCTTTTTGGCAACAAAGCAGAAGTCCGAAAAAGCTAAATCTATGCAAACTGTTAAAGATTTCCTGCAAGTACAGCCTCCCAGATTCAGTAGGCATTGGCCTTCAAAGAACTGGTCCTTTACAGTCCCTTCCAGGCCTAATCAATCCAAACCGAGGAACAGCAGACCACCTAGGCTACAGTCTCAGACTACGCACAGATCTAAGCAGTGGGGGCTCCCACTTCCAAAGCAGGGACTAGTAAGCTACCCCCCCCCCCCCCCACGGAAAAATGGCACAATGACTGAACCTTAAACCTTCCAAGCCCTGCTGTCTTAGGAGGAAAGCTTGCCCTGCATGCAAAAAACTGGGAACTCATTATCCTGGACAAATTGGTTTTGAGCATAGTTTCCCCAAGGATACAGATTCCACTTCCACACACTACTAACCCCAAATGGTTGGCCAGACCTACCCCCAAATCAGTGGGTGGAGGCCCAACAGTAGGTTCTCTCTCTTTTCAGTATCAGGACTATTCAACCTGTCCCAGCAGAACAAAGGGGACAAGGATTTTATTCAAGACTTTTTCTGGTACCCACAAAAGACAACTTCTGGCATCCTATGCTGGACCTCTCTATTCTCAACACCTTTCTGGTGGTTTCAAAATTCAAAATGCTAACTCTTCAACAGTTTCTTCCTATGCTAGCCAAGGATGCCTGGCTGGCAACCCTAGACTTAAAGGAAGCTTACCTGCACATCCCAATAAGAGGATCCTGTAGACAATACCTATATTTCAGGGTGGGCTCCGTGCACTTTCAGTTCTCTGCACTTTCCTTTTGCTTATCTACTGCGCCCAGGGTGTTCACAAAATGTCTAGCTCCAGCCATTGCATTTTGCAGGCAGAGAAATATTCAAATTTACCCATACTTGGACGATTGTCTGATTCAGGCAGAAAGCCAGGACTTGCTATTACAACACCTGGCATTCATAAAGAAACTTGTAACCTCACTGGGGTACACCATCAACGAAAAGAAATCTCACCTAGTACCCTGCCAACAGATTGTATTCCAGGGAGCAAGCTTGAACACAACTTCCCAGATGGCATTCCTCACTCCGGAGAAACAAGTTTATTTGACAACCTACTTCAAACTATTGGCCACAAAACCCCAGCTATCTGAAAGAAAAATACTGCAAGCTCTGGGGTTCATGGCCTCTTGCATTCTACTAATTCCATATGCAAGACTGCATATGAGGAAACTCCAGTGGTATCTAAAAAGCCTATGGTGTCAGCATTCTCAGGACCTGGAAACAATGATTTCTATTATTCCTTGTATAAAGACAGAGTTCCTCTGGTGGGCAGAGGCCTGCTACCACAACAAGCGACTCTCTTTCACTCTACCCCCTGCTGCCCAAACCCTAACAGGCGCATCAGACTATGCATGGGGGGGCTCGCATGGCAGGGCAGTGCATTCAGGGCAAATGGAACCCGAGACAGATGAACCTACATATCAATCAAAAAGAAATGTTAGCTGTACAGAATGCTCTGACAGTCTTCAAAGACCGTATTCTTCCAGGACAACTATTGGTAAAGATAGACAACACAGTTATGTGGTACATAAACAGGCAGGGGGGGAACCCACTCGTACCCTCTCTGCAGACTAGCCATGGCTCTATGGGACACAGCCTTGAGCTACCAAGTACACATACAAGCACAATTCCTGCCAGGCAAACTAAATTCACTGGCAGACTTGAGCAGAAATCTCATGGACCCAAACAAATAGAAACTTAAAACCCAAAATATTCAACCTCTTCAGGAACAAATGGGGGACTCCAGCGGTAGACCTGTTTGCCTCCCCTCAGAAATACCAATTGAACAAATTGTGCACAAGAACTCCCTACAGTCAAGCTTGGAAAGTGGATGCCCTGTACTTTTACCTGGGAAGGCCTCAGTTTATGCCTTCCCCCTCGGCCTCTCCTCTCAAAGCTTCTACTAAAGATCAAACAGGGCAAGCCAAGAACAATACTGATTTCACCAGACTGGTCACGGCAGCACTGGTACCCCCTCTTGTGCAGTATGACACTGCTACAACCATGGCACCTGCCTCAGACCCCTTCCCTGCTGTCCCAGCAGGTGGGCCAGATTCTGCACCCTCAGCATCAAACCCTGAACCTTGCAGCCTGGCTAATTCCTTGAGCTCTCCCCTAGCATCCCTCAGTAAGCAGGTACTGGATGTCATTCTGGAGGCAAGGATGCCAAGTATTAGAAAATCCTATGCTGAAAAGTGGAAAAGATACTGTTCCTGGAGTCAGGCTCAGGGGATGGGCACAACGGTGCCCAGCTTACCTCATATTCTACAGTACTTAACAGAAATGCTCCACAAGGGCCTATCCTTCTTGTCAATTAAAATTCATGCCCCTGCCATTTCAGCACATTATAATACTGAGCCACTCCTCTTTTCTCACCCCTTGCTAAAGCAATTCCTTAGAGGGGCCAAAATTTAAGACCCCCCATGAGAGCTCTCACTGCAGCCTGGGACTTTAACTTTGTATTAGAAAAGCTCACTCCCCCCCCCCCCCCTTAGAAACAGCTGCTACAGCAGAGTTGAAATTCCTTTCTTGGAAAACAGCCTTCTTTCTAGCCATCACTTCAGCAAGAAGAGTGTCTGAATTACAGGCCCTCGTGGCAGTGGAACCCTTCATTATCTTCTATGCGGACAGGGTTTCCCTCAGGACTAATCCTTCCTTTATTACCAAGGTGTTGTCTACTGTGGCCCTAAATCAGTCCATTCATTTGCTTACTTTTTTCCCTACTCCACAAAACAAAAGGGAATGAATACTGCACTCTCTTGACATGCACAGACAACTTGTATTCTGTTTGGACAGGACTAAGCCTATCAGAAAATCTGAACAGCTGCTAGTTAGCTTTGCTGCAGGGGCAGAGGGGAAGGCCATTTCAAAGCAAACCATTTCCAAATGGATAGCCCATTGCATTCATTTCTGCTACAAGCAACATGGAAAACCTACCCCACAGGGGATAAGATCACATTCCACCAGGGCTGCATCTACCTCTGCGGCACTTCTCAGAGGGGTCCCTGCCAGGGACATCCTAGAAGCTGCTACCTGGAGCTCTGTACATACCTTCACCAAGCATTACCACTTGCCTGTCTTTTCAAAATCCAGAGCTGGATTTGCCACTGCAGTCTTGCAGGGATTAATAACTGGCCGCCCTAATGCTCTTTAACTTCCTCCTCTCTTCCTTAGCTTTGGGAATCGACCCAAATGTGATGACTGCAACAGTGAAACACGAAGAACATAGTACAGTTGTGTACACTTACCATAAATGTAGATGTTTGAGTGTATTCACTGTTGCAGTCCTGGTTACCTTCCCTCCAGCCTCCTGACTTCTCTTGGCTCTACCTCTCCTTCTTGTTCATATATTTATTTTTTCTTGTGTATTTGCTTTTTGATGGGGGATTTCCATACCATTTAATTGCTTCCTATTGTGGGGGCACCTGACATCTGGGGCAAGAAAAACTGATGTAATGGCGTCGGTTGCATGTTTTATACCCCTGACGACCTGACGTCAAGGAAGAAGCGACAGCATCCGATGCAGAAATCCGAAGACTCTGGTATTCAGGCCGGCTGAGGGCTAACCTGCAGGCAGATGACCCAAATGTGATGACTGCAACAGTGAGTACACTCGAACATCTACATTTATGGTAAGTGTACACAACTGTACTTTCTTGGTCTATAGGTTCACTTGCAAAAAGGTCTAAAGCTGTAACAGCTTCACCTATATGCACAGCAGTTCCTTCCTGTGTACTAATTGGTGCTGTATTACTCATAGTAGAAGAGCCTTCTCTTCTAGATTGTTGTAGCTGAGCATTACGTTGCTTTGCACTTGGATTTGATGAAATATGAGCCCTCACAATTTCCTCTCTGGGCCAAGAGAAAACATGGTTATTTTGAAAGTCAGAGATGTCTCTAATCAGCTTTCGCTTCTTAGTAAAGACTAATTTGCTCTCAAACTCTGCAAGTTTATCTAACGCACTTTTTGATACTGTTGTGTAAGTCTCTCAAACTTAGTACAGGCAACAATTTCATTCTCAAGAGCATCTATCTTAGTACACAGGTCATGTTCTATTTCTGTAAAAAAGTCATTCAGAATCCTCATATATTCCATACTGGTATGTAAATTAAGTTCTTGCCATTTTTTCAGTGAAGTAGGTTATTTATTCTCAGCCCTCTTGGCACAATGCCCATCTCTAAATAAGCTGAGAAGGAAAGTCTCTGCCACTGCAGTCTGTCATATTTCTGAACCAACAATTCAAGTTCATGCATTCTATGTAAATGTTCTTCTCTTTTATAGTCATTAGCAGGTACAGTCACTTTCAAATTCTCAGAAGTAGCAGATTGAAAAAACAGCAAAAGAGGGTTCTCATCAACAGTTAACATTTTTTTTTTTTTTTACAGATAATCAACTCATCTTGACGTTCAGAATAATTCCTTCTCACAGGCTGGTTGTTTAAAGCCGAACAAGGATGTGCTAATCTCACCAACAAAGCACACAAACAAAGTCCAGGAAGCAGGGGTAGAACAGCTAAATGTACTGGTGAACCAACACAAAATTAAATCCAGTAACAAAAAGCCACAGCACGACCATCCATGTAAAACAAGGTTTATTACTTAAGCTTTCGAGTTGAAACTCTTTTTCAAGAATGAATCAGTACATTAAAACCACAGAATAAATATAGAACACCAGCCAATCACATGACATATCTCATAAACACATTATTATACATTATATATGATTTACATAATTAATATAGTTGACTAAGAAAGTTCACTAACAAAACTCCATTAAAAATTAATGGTCAACTTAACAAATTTCATATGTATATGGAATATATGAGGATTATGAATGACTTTTTTACAGAAATAGAACATGGCCTGTATACTAAGATAGATGCTCTTGAAAATGAAATTGTTACTTGTACTGAGTTTGAGAGACTTGCATAACAGTATCATTGTGTGTTAGATAAACTTGCAGAGTCTCAGAGCAAATTACTCTCTACTAAGAAACGAGAGCTGATTAGAGACATTTCTGACTTTCAAAATAACCATGTTTTCTCTTGGCCCAGAGAGGAAACTGCTCATATTTCATTAAATACAAGTGCAAATCAACCTAATGCTCAGCTTCAACAATCTAGAAGAGAGGGCTTTTCTACTATGAGTAATACAGCACCAATTAGTACACAGGAAGGAACTGCTGTGCATATAGGTGAAGCTATTACAGCTTTAGACCCCTTTTGCAAGTGAACCTATAGACCAAGAACTGCTGGCTGACAAGAACCATATTGGTGAGGTTCATAATAGTAACATTTCTACCACTGAGACAACAAGTAGTTTTTTTAGGCGAAACAAATCTAAAAATAAATCTACAGCTCCCAATACAGGTGCAGCAGAAGGAGAGAGACTGAAGCAAGCAAAGAGCAACACCACAAAGGAAAGACTTGGGGGCAAGACCGAAGGTAGGCCATGTAACAAGAAGCAGAAAGACTTAGCAGGACATACTGTTGTTAACTTGTCTGGCTTTGAATTTTCTGAACTGGAACTGCGTTTACTACACAATGGTTTAACTTTTATTCCATCTGATAATGGTGTATTGAATGACAGCATTACAGAGCTAAGAATTTTTGTTAGGACTTTAGATCTGAAAATGTTATTTGGGAATAATAATGCCAGTACTGAAAATGTTTTAAAAAGAAGTAACACTTTTTTACCTAATAGCACAGCAATTGTCACAGCCTTTTTTACAGTTATGTGAAAATGATGTTTATGATTTGTTTTTTAATGGAAAATCATCTAGTTTTCATAACCTGAATGGTAATGAAAGAAAAGTATTAATGGACTTAGTTAAAAGGACTGACATTATACTGAAACCAGCTGATAAAGGTGGGAAAACAGTTATATTTAATGTACAACAATATCAAGAACTGATGTATGAATTTTTAAATGACAGTGCAACATTTAAAGTTACAAATGTTATAGGGCTGAATATAATGATGTATAGGATTAAAACTGAATTGTATGACTATTTAATGCCGTTAGCAATTACTCCTGAACAGTATTAATTATATCTACATAGAACTTCCTGTCTTCCCGGTTATATATGGGTTGCCCAAGCTCCATAAAAACTTGCTTCACCCCCCCCCCCCCAACAATGAGACCCATAGTCTCAGGAAAACAATGGGCTACTATAGCAATCTCAAAATATTTAGACCAGCACCTTAAACCTCTATTGAAACACAGTATGTCGTATATAAAGGACACTGGTGAATTTTTAGTCATTGAGAATGTTTTTGGATATGAATATGACAAATGTGTTGTTTGTAACTATGGACACTAAGTCCTTATTTACGGTTATTCCTAACAATATAGGTACTGAATATGTTAGAGAATTTCTAGTTAAGCACAACACTTTTACAGCAAATAAAATTTCACTGCTATGTTCTCTACTGGAGATTGCTCTGCAAAGTAATGTTTTCATGTTTGGGGATGATGTGTATCGTCAGACATCAGGAGTAGCTATAGGCACACCTGTAGCAAATAGCTATGCTAACATAGTGCTGGCTAGATGGGAAGAATATACTACTTTTGATTCTAACAAAAATGAATACTATAATAGTGCTTTAATGCACTATAAACATTTTGTAGATGACATAGAATTATTGTGGAGAGGTAGCAAGGAGGCATTGGAGCTATTTGTTGAACATCTACAAAATAGCACCAGCTTCCTTAAGTTTGAAATGTCTTGTTTTGTAGTGGAAATTACTTTCTTGGTTGTTAAACTGGTGAATATTGATGGTAAAATTCATACATCTATATATAGGAAAGAGGTACAAGCAACTAGATATGTACATAATTCCAATATGCACCCCACTCATGTATATAAGGGTTTAGTAAAAAGTCAATTCTTGAGAGCCAGTAGGCTAAACACCACTAAAGAAGGGTTTGCAGCTGAAATTAGTACTATGGCACATGACTTTTTGGCAAGAGGTTATAGTAGAGATTTATTAACTAGGAATGTAGAATATATTAAATCTGAAAGGCCTAGTGTGGCTAAACCATATTTACTTAGAGAAGGCAATAATGCCCAGAAGAACAGACCGGTGAAAGAAGCTGGGTTTAATAAATTAGGATATATGAAGTACAACAGACATTCTAGGCAGATTCAGTCCATAATTAAAAGAAATTGGACTGTTCTTAGTTCTGATGTTAATGTTAGGAAAATAGGAGAAAAGCCTGATTTTTGTATATAAGAAAGAGAAGAACCTCAAACAACAAATGAATAGTTACATATATTTAATAAAGGGACAGTCCCCTGTTATAACTGCACCTTTTGTAAGCTCATTAATATGGAATCGGGATTTATACATCCTATAACACAAGTTAATTTTATTTTCAAGGCATTTGGGATGTGCAATAGTGAAAATTTAGTTTACTTGGCTAACTGTGAAAAATGTTTGTGTTTTTGCATTGGAAGAAATAACTGTAAATTCAAGGAGAGAACTGCATCCCACTTAACTGATATAAGAAGGGGGGTTGACACAAATGCACTTAGTAAGTATATTTTACATTGTGGAAATGAACCTACATTTAACTTTAGGATACTGCAGAGAGTTTGCAAAAACAAGAGGGGGGGCATTGTGAATGCCACAGAGAGAGCAGAATACAAATAGATAAACTTTTTTAGATCTGATGTCTATCCAGGGCTTAATAAAACTAATAGTATTAAACCCATTTTGAAATTAAGACAAGCATATGTTAGAGTATTACAGTTGTCCTGTGGAGCTTTTTAGGCAGTAATGAAATTTAAGTTGACCATTGTTTTTAATTAAGTTTTTTAGTGAACTAGGCTTAGTCAACTATATTAATTATGTAAATTGTATAATTATATAATGTGTTTATGAGATATGTTATGTGATTGGCTGGTGTTCTATATTTATTCTGTGGTTTTAATGTACTGATTCATTCTTGAAAAATAGTTTCAACTCGAAAGCTTGAAGTAATAAACCTTGTTTTACATGGATGGTTGTGCTGTGCCTTTGTTACTGGATTTAATTTTGTGTTGGTTCACCAGTACGTTTAGCTGTTCTACACCTGCTTCATGGACTTTGTTTGATCTTTTAATTGACTTGTAAGTTTCTTTTTAAAAGAACTGCTTGGCTAACACATGACTGCGTTTAGTAATTCTGATTGGTTTAGGATAGTGTAAAGGGAAGTGGAAATGCTTCCATGATTATCTGATGAACTTTCAAACACTGAGACAAAAGCACTTATGTTTTATGTCTTTATTCGTTTGGTTTATATTAGTTTGCTTATTAAATTAAACCTCGTCTGGAGGAGTTTTGTAGTGTAGTCAAGTCCCTGTGTTCTCAATAAGCTGCTGGCTAGACTGAGTCCAGTTGCCCAGCTTGGATTGCCTGGGATAGTTCTGTTGAGCTAAAGCTGGATATAAACCCAATCTGCCAAACAAGAACTAAGAATTGCTACACTAAATGTAGGTTCACTGACGGTGTAGCTTTGAAGTAGATGACATGATGGTAGGTAGGAGGCTGGACATCCTATGTATTCAGGAAGCAAGATGGAGGGACAGTGCAGCTAAGCCACTTGGCTTGGATCCAGAGTCTACTACGTAGGAGGAGGAAAGTTTAGAAATGGTGTGAAAAAGGCTTCAGAAGGCAGTGAGGGATGTCATCAGAATTAGACTTATGTCAGTCAGTCTCCAGCCTGATTATAGGACAATTTTTATAGTCTCAGCGTATGCCCTTTAGCAGGGTTATGATAATAAGGAAGTGTGGATTCAGACAGCAGTTGCAGAACCTATTAGAGAAGGCAGGACAACATGAATTGGTGTAGATAATGAGTGATCTGAATGCACATATCATGATAGACAGAACAGGATATTCCTGGGTCTGCATGGGTGGGACAACAGGAATAAAGGAGAGGCCATTCTAGACTTCTTTCTGGCAAATGGCTTGATAGCAGCCAACACATGACTCAGAAACAGCGACAGGTAAAAGATCACATACAAGAGTGGCTAACATTCAACTCTGATGGACTTCTTCCTAGTAAAGAAAGCGCACTGGCGTAGAATCGGTGATTGCAAAGTCATTCCCTGTTAAACAGTCAGCCTACAGCATAAACCAAAGATTGCTGCAATCAGATGAAAGCAGAGCTCAGATAAGGCTCTAAGGCTAACAGAAACCAGGCTGAAGACCTGGAAGTTGACTGGAGAGAGGGCACAGTAGTTCAAATTCAAGGAATTATTCAGGGCTTTAGCAATTCAAGAAGAAGAAGAATCAGGTGTTGTTGAAGAATGGCAGCATCACAAAACAGCATGTATGAGGACTACAGAACAGATGTGTGGAGGAGCCAGGTATGGAAATAAGATACATAAGGAATGTTGGTGGTGGAATGCTGTAGTACAGGAAGCCATAAAAAGAAAGAAGGAATGCAGAAAAAGGTGAGAAGTTGAAAAGACTGACCAAACTGGGAAATAATACTGGTTGGCAAACTATGGCTAAGAAAGGAGTTGCAGAAGCAAAGATTAAGGCATCTGAGACGCTCTACCAGCTTCTGGAAAGTGACTGAGCAGATATCACAAAGAAGTCCTATTTGGTTGCAAGGCAAAGACAGAAAGATAAAGAAAATAGTCAGACACCATTCATAAGGGATATCAACAACATCCTGCTCACCACCAGTCCACATAACATCAAGGTCAGATGGAGTGCTTCAGGCAGCTTCTGAATGAAGAAAACTCCACAGAAGCTGTACTAACCCAGACACAGCCTATGTTGAGAGAAGAGGAGGAGCCTACCATAGAAGAAGTAAGAACAGCACTAAGCAAAATGAAGTCAGGGAAAGCAGCATGCTCAGATGAGGTCACAGCAGATATGATAATGATATTGGGTGAGATAGGGGAGATATGGCTCCTAAGGGTACTCGTAGCAGTATGGAGAGAAAGATGTATTTCAGATGACTGGTGAATAAGCATACTAGTGCCAATGTTCAAGAACAAAGGGGAGATTCATAACTGTAAGCAGTTCAGAGGTATGAAATTCCTGTCAAACTGCGTGAAAGTTCTGGAGAGGGTGACAGAACAGTAGAAATTAAGATGATAGATGAGCAGTTTGGATCCATATCAGGATGCAGCACAACTGAACTTTGCAGTGAGACCGGTACTTGAGAAGAAACTAGAAATGAGGAAATAGTCCAACTGGGCATTCCTAGACTTGGAGAAGGCATATGATAGAGTCCCAAGAGAGATTATTTGGGCAGTCCCATGGTGGTTTGAAGTCCCAGAAACATTGGTAGAATTAGTGCAAGCTATGTACAAGAACCCAGTGACTCAAGTACGAACAGTGTTCGGTCTCACAGATGAGTTCCAAGTGGGAGCCTACTGCTGTTCATACTGGTTATGGACTACATTAGCAAACAGGTTGGAAGGTACAGATCAACAAAGTTGCTATATACAGAAGATGTGGCATTTCAGGCAACATCTGAGCAAGATCTTCAGCAAAGGATAGTGGAATGGAATGCAAAACTGAAGTCACATGGGATGCATTCCCTAATAAAATTATAAGGTTGATTAGGAGGATATATGAGGTATCAGAGGTGAAAATTAAAGTGGGTGGGATCCCATCTGTGATAATTTCTACTTGAACAGAGGAACTAGGCAGGGGATGTCCTCTCGCCCCTTTATTTGCATTGTATTTAGAACCACTGGCAAAGAAAATGAGGGACTCACACATTCAAGGATATAATTGGTATGGTAGTCAAAAAAAGCTGCCTCTGTTTGCAGATGATATTATTTTATACCCAAGAAAACCAGAAAGGGATATTCCAGTGTTGTGGAACATTTTGAGACAATTTCAGATCTTTTTGAGATACAAAGTTAATGAAGCTAAAACAAAGGCAATAGTGGTAAATTATGTACCCGCACACAAATTGGTTCAGCAATATCCATATTTATGGAGACATGATAAAATTAAGTATTTAGAAGTTTGGATTAAAAATGATTCCGATGGGGCAGCTAAAGGTATGTGGGAAGAGACCAAACAAAAGGTAATACAAAGAGTAGGAAGGAATGTTAAATAGTTGGCTTACAGAATAAACCACTGTTCTGTGGCTATCAGTAGTAAGATGCAACCAGTTAAAATGTTTTTAGTCCCTTTAATCTTGTACACGGGTCAGGCATATTTTTATCAACCGGAGAAGTTGTGGATAGCAATTAAAGAGTTGAAGGATATTATCTGGGAGGGGAAGATGGCAAGAGTCAAGTGGGATAAGCTCATTCTTCTAACAGAGCAAGGCGGATTGGGATTATCCGATTTGAAGGGGTATTTCATAGTAACAAAGTTAAGGCTTCTATACATAGGCTCCTATACATGGCACAAGCAGAAAACTAATTCAAAGTGGAAAGGAATGATGATGAAACAGGGGGAAGCTCAAGAAACAAGGGGAGACTGGAATTTTGGATGCAGACCTTTAAGAAGAGTGACAGTAATCATGCAAACTGTTATATTCATAAAGTAGCATAAAGTATTCTAAGAACTAAGCCAACATGGGGAAGGAGAAAGGAGATTCTGCCAATATGGATGACTGCAATTTGGGATACAGACAAATAGGGAAGAGGGAGCTGGTGTTTACTGGAGAAAACTGGTAAAAGAACCAAGGTAGTGGGAACAAATAATTAGAGAGGGAAATGTAATAGAATGGGAAGAGGACAAGAATTTATTTGGACTGCAGGCTAGATTTTGTCTTCCATATCAAGAACTGATACCAGAGTATAGGCAAAAAAAGAAATAGGGGATCCTAAGTGAAAGAAGAGCACTGGTAGAGTTTTTAGTAGAATCTACAACAGAAGCTGCCGTTAAGAAAGGAGTAATTAGTAGAACATGTAAAGTATTGCATGATAACTATAAGAGATAATCAGAGGAGGTAAGAAATGATTGGGAAGAGAGATTCAATAAGCATTTTCCAAAGAAATGATGGGGATATATGTATGTCGCTTAAGTATGCAACAAAGTTGAGAAATTTAGGATTTTTGCTTGAAAGTGTTTACATATGTATTTTTATACCCCAAATAGACTCCAAAGTATTTTTCCTCAGGTTGACAGCAAATGTTGGAGGTGTGTTGGGGAAGGAGGAGGCAAGTGGGAACATATTTTCCTGGAGTGTAATGAGCTGGCAGACTTTAAAGATTCCCTGCAGACTGCTGTGTCAGAGATATTGGGTGAGCAAATTGGTGTAACTAAGTAATTTTATTTTGAGCTATGATACAGAATCGTAATTGCCTAAACATAATAAGGCCTTGCTGAGTCAAATTATGGTAGCTTGCAAAAAAGCAACTACTAGAGAATGGAAATGAAAGTATGACCAACTTTACTAGAAGTAGCGAATATAGTAACAGAGATAAAACAACTGGAATTAGGATCTTTAGAATAGGGTAGGAGCAAATTACACAGGGAAAATTGGCAGTGTCAGATCAGTACATGCAGAGGAGGAAAGAAGTTTAAAAGAAGGCAGGATTTGAATGAGCTATTTAATATTGGACAATGACTGGGTAGATTATAAGTGATGTAAAATGTATGCAACTACGGTTATGTCAGCGTGGTCTGTAATATATCATTTTTGCAACTGAAATTGCGTAAGTATGGTTTATTTTCATTTTTATAAATGTAAGATTGCCTTTGTCATAAGACATAATTTAATAAAGATGTTTCCTGTTTAAAAAAAAAGACACACGGGATGACACTGAGAACAGATAAGACATTTATAATGGCAGCAAATGTTTCAAATCAGCAAAAGTTGAAAATTGAGATAGAAGGGAACATAGTGGAACAGATTAACAGCTTCAAGTACCTGGGCAGGGTGGCTGAGGAGAAGAAAAGTCTGAATGAGGAGGCCAAAGCTAGAATGAAAGGGGATGCAGCCAGCTGGCATAGTATACCAGGTGTAGTTTAAGACAAAAGAATGCTGGAGAAGCTGAAAAGTAAGGTGTTCAGAACAGTGGTGTGACAAGTACTAGTGTATGGTACAGAAACCTGGGCAGTAAAGGCAGAGCCTTTGAGGAAGCAAGAGGTGATGAAGATTAAGTGCCTGAGATGGGTGGTAGGTTGTACACTATGGGACAGACAAAGAAATGAGGAGATAAAAGCAGAATCCAAAGTAGATCCATTTGCAGAAAAGGACTAAGAGAATAGATTCAGTTTTTTCAAGCTTGTGCAGAAAAGCAGAAGACAGTCTGGTGAAGATGACTTGGGACAGAAAAGAGGAAGGCAAGAGGAAATGAGAGGATTCAGGAAAGAGGTAGATGGACTGTGTGAGAGAAGACCTGCAACAGTCAGGCATGAGTGTCAAAGAAGGTAGGAGAGTGGTGTTGAATAGAGAGAGAGAGTGACAGCTGACATGACATCCCAACACCATATATAAAATGGGAAAAAGGGTGGTGGTGATGATTTTCAGGGGTACAGACTGAAGTCAGCAAAAGTTCCAAATATGACAGGGTTTCCCCACTTCCAAAAGATCAACACCTAATGCCCCCATCCTGCAAGACCTTTAGTCAGTAGGGGTCATAGAGTCAGTACTCCTAAGAGAACAAAACAAACTGTTTCATTCATGACTTTTCTTTGCCACCAGAAAGGATGGAAATTAGAGACCCATCTTAGACTTTCCAAAATTCAGTACATTCCTCAAAATTCAAAATATTAACCCTTCAGTTTTTGTTACCCCTCCTGTTCTCCATGCCATGATGGTTACCTTAGGTCTCAAGGATGCCTACCATCACATTCTAATTCATATGTGCTTTTTATGGTTTGAACCATGGAGCTCACCCTATCAGTTTTGCCTCTTACCATTTGGTTTAGCTACTGCTCCCAGGGTGTTTAAAAAGTGCCTGGCTCCAGTGACTGCTCTCTGCAGGACCAAGGGCATTATTATGTACCCATATCTGGATGATTACTTTATACTGGCAGTTTCCCAGGAGGAGGTGAATAGACCATTTATTTCATCATGAATGTTTCCAAAGTCTGGGGTTTCCTTCCGCATTCAGAAAGCCAGCATCATTCTCTACTAGACAGAAATTTTTGTGGGCTTCTAGTTAGACACCAATTGTCAGACTACCTTCCGGTCACATAAGAATATAGAGCATCTGTATTAATGTTTTCTCTATCTGGCCGTTGACAAAAGGTGACTGCCAAGGAATGCCTCATAGCACTGGGATGCAAGTTTTTCCATCCTGATGGTACCCCTGGCCAGGCTACATCTGAGATCCATCTGGAGCCAGATGTCAGTTCCTGGAAGAGATGATTTCAATATTACTATGCATTTCCAAGGAGCTGGAATGGTGATCTAAACAAGTCAGGAAAATGCAAAGTTCTCTTTCTTACAGAAACCATTCAGTTAAATGCTGACAGCTGATGCTTCAGACCTTGCTTGGAGAGCATCTACACAGAATTTTGAAGTGCAAGGGATGTAGAGTGCAGCTCAAAGGAAGCATATAAATGTGAAAGAAATGATGACACTGATTCATGCTTGCAAAGCCTTTAAACAGACTTGCACTGAGTGCCCCTCCACATAGTGATGAACAGTGTCATGTGATACCAAAGCAGGCAGGGTGGGACAAGATCTTGCACTCTTTGCAGACTAGTCCTGTACCCTGTGCTGGTTATCCATGATATCCTGGCAACTAGTCTTGCAGCACCATATTACCATGAAGGCAGTCTGCATACCTTCCTGACAGTATGTTGTCCAATTTAGCTGGTCAAAGGCAGTTCCATGAGTAGATTGTTCACAGAAATATCTTCCTTCAAGCAGGGCACAGGTGGGAATGTTTCTGAAGTCAAATTATGGAACTCACTCCCACCCACAATTACCTCCGTACCATCATGCACCCACTTCAAAACTTTACTAAAACCCCACCTAAAAACATGCTGGCTATGCCCTTGCAACTCCCACTCTAATATCATCCACCCCATCCAACCACTACCTTTCTTTCCACTCCACTAACTACCTTGATTATAGCAAGCTCAGATGCTCATAAGCCTAGTACTTATTATACAGCAGGAACTTCTCATTGTAACATTTGTTAATGTCTGTTATGTACTTTACAGATAAAGATTCTAGTTGTCTACTGATGTACTATGTTCTTCATCTGTAAATATGTTGTAAGTAATTGCTATGTTAAATTGTTAATCGCTATGTAATCCAATGTAACTACTGTCTGTTTATTTTAACTGTGGAGCTTTTCTCCCTGGGCCTCCGCTGAAAATGGACCTACGTCCAGTCGGACACTCCCGGTCAACAAATTTAAATAAATAAATAAATAAACAAGTAGACCTGCTTGCATCCTTAGACAACAGGCACCTGAAGAAATTGTGCTTATTGTCAATTGTTTGTGTCATTCTATATGCTTTCCCCTCTGATTCTCCTGCTGCCCAACATGATCCAGAAACTAAGACAGAAAAGGCAAAATATGCTGCTGATGGCACCCTTTTGGCCCTGGCAACACTGCTTCTCCCTTCTTATGAAGATTTCCTTGGGGAAACATCAGGTACTGTTTACTGGTGTACCTGCTCACATGGAACAAGGGGGTTTTCCTTTATACTCTGTATCCTAATAACACTACATCTCAAAGTTTGGATGAATTGATCCTTGTTTTCCTTTAGACACTAGCGTGTGCTAAATGTTTTCAGGGAGTCAAGAAAGGAAACCACTAGATAGCCTTTCTATCCAAATGGAAGCCATGTTATTAATTAACTGGAAAGTGGATGGGACCTTAGCACAGTACCTGTTTCCATGATTCTCAAGTATTTTAGTAAACTTTTAGAGCACGTATGGTTTACACCTTTGTTAAGGTTCATGTCTCAGCCATATTAACCTGCTTTACCCTTGGATCAACCCTTGGCCACCCTCTTGCTGGTCTGACAATTCCTCCAAGGGGGTTTACAGTTTAAGATCGCACTAGAAGAGAATTGCTTGGAATCTTAGTTATGTCCCTGAGAAACTAACCTGAATTTCATTTGAGTCTGCTGGCAAAGCCCTGATCAAATTTTTGTTGACAGGGAGAACTGTTCTGTTAGTAGTAGAAGATAAATTAGAAGTTCTGTTTGAGCCCATCTAGTAGGATTTCAGCTAGGAGGGTGTCAGAACTTAAAGCATTTTTGTGCAGTGTTGTCTTTCTAGTTTTCTACAAGGGTAGGACAGACCTAAGGAAAAATTCCACCCTTTATGCCTAAGGTAGTGAAGGAATGCTTTCCAGACCAAGCTGTCCAGCTGCTTCTTTTTCAGCAATCCACCAAAATAAGGGGAACTAGAATTTTATATTCCCTGGATGTTCATAGAGAACTGAAATACCATTTACAGAGAACCAGAGAAGCTAGATGGTCCATTCAAGTGTTTGTTTCTTTTGCTTCAGGAAAAAGGGCTAGGCAATGTCTAACCAGACTGTATGTAAATGGTTAGCTGAGTGCATCCTTTACCACTGTTTCTCAAAGTGAAAATATTGGCAGGTGCTGTTGAAGGAGCATAGCCACAGCAATGGCATTCCTTAAAGGATTCAAGCAGCTACTTGGATGTCTGTGCATTGTCTGTTACGTTAGAAGTGAGTTAGCTGTTGCTATACTACAGGGTATGTTACAACCTGTAGTCTTCATTCTAGAGTCTCCATCCCCATTTTCAAGGCCTTGGGCCTGCTCAGGTCTGAGCAGAAGTTGGGAACCCCTATTTTTTCCAGTGTTCGTTCCCCAGTAGGAGAGTGTACTCCCTCTGGTCCCACTTGGCCTTTCTCATAACTTTCAACGGTCTTGGCCTAGCATACTAAGCAAAAAAGCTTCAATATTTCATAGGTGGACACCTCATTTGTATTGGGAGCACTCTGACATCCCATGAGGAAAGTGTCCACCATGCCTAGAAGGGTGTAGAGTTATTAGATCTAGAAGTTGGGTTGGATGTTCAAAGGACTCTGTAGTAGAAGTCCAAGTTGTTAAGGCTACTGTGAGGGTGAACTACTTGAACATATACCTCTATGATGAGGTCTTACACAGTTGTACTTTTTGTAACCCTTTTGAATGGACTCTCCGATGTCATCCGTGGATTGGGCACTCCTAATTGCAGTCTTTGATACTGAAGATAAATTAGAAGTTCTGTTTGAGCCCATCCAGTAGGATTTCTTTTTATACATACCAAGTTGGTCATTTCCCAGCATTGATCAACTTTGCCAATATGTAGGGCTTCTAGATGTCATATTTGAGAACGTAATGCAAGGTTCAGGCTAAGACACTATTGTGACTTCTGAATTTGATTGCTTTCAATGATATTCATGGTACCATTTGCATACCTAAAGATTTGGGTGCTGCCTTTAGCTGTGAATTGTTAGTTACTGAGTTGCTATGCATTTACTGTGCTCCTCCTGGTGCCTGATCTTCTCATTGAGCCCTGATGCACTAGCCATTTCCCACTTACCTTTCATAAGAGCCTCCTGTTCTGCCAGCTAGACTTGTTGATGGATGGCTTACTTTTTTTTGGGGGGGGGTCAACTTGACCATATCATGGTTCACAATTATGGTCCTGTCTTGGCAGAAGGATCCACATCATTGTGTCATTTTTACCACGTCAAATCCAAGGGAAAATGAAAATATTCTCAGAATACTTTGCATTGGCTATTTCCCACATCATTCTGGGCATTTACATCTGTCCTTTCCTGGATGACTGCCTAATTCAGGTGAGATCCCACCTTATTGAGCAACCTTAGCCTACACAAAGTATAGGTCCCTCTTGTAGTCCTGGCGCAACCAGCTCAGTCTTGTCAAATTAACCCATTCCATTCCCTAGTAAAACATACAGTAAGAGGCTGCTGTCATGGATGGGCAGTTTCCCATCCTCTCTTTGGCCAGCCTGATGGGTATGGTCATCCTGAGGCAATGTAGCAATTGTCATGTATATTGACTACCACTTACTCCTGAAACAAACAAATACTTTGCGAGAGATGCAGTTACAGTACGAAATTGGAGGTAAGGCTCTCACGTAAGGACAAATCGAATGCCAAACAGATTGTCAGCATACACACAATTCCACACTAAATAAGGACACGACACACAAACCCACGTATGCAGAGGTAGTCACTAGTAACTTGCCAATAGATCAGAGGCCTCCTGAATGTAAACCACTTACACACACGATGCAAAAGACAACCAGAACATACAATGCACATACCAGTGTCTCAGCAATAAGCCCATAAGGTGTAGCACCACAAAACCTAATGTATTGGTCATAGGTGACTCCATTTTGAGACACACGGATGTTCCCCTTACCAGGCTGGATAAGGAGCGGGTTATGGTTAGCTGCCTGTCAGGTGCGAGGATCTGTCAAGTCACTCAAGCACAAGTACTGGTATGACTCTGTCATAGTCCATGCCCAGGTGAATGACTTGAGATGTGCCTCACTGAACTGTATGAAGATGGACATGACTGAGCTTTCAAATTGTCACAGGGAAGTATAAACATAGCCTTAAGCAGCATTCTGCCTTCTCCAAGGGTGATGCCACAGTACAAAAAAAGTGATCAACTTTGACAATTGATGTAGCTTCTGGTGTCAATCCAAGGGGATCCAGCAGCCCATCAGCCTGGGAAGACGTGGTCAATAGGCCATTCTTCTTTGCCATAGATGGCCTGCATCAGTCTCCTCTAGGCTTTCGGATACTGGCAAAGGCATTAGCCACTACTCTTGTGCCTTTTTTTAGGCAGTGTCAAAATAAACAACCTTCCAACATAACAAAATCCTTTCTAGATAAACTCGTTACTGCTGCTTAATGCTAGGAGTCTAAACAAGGAACTAGACTCCCTGGAAGCACTCCTCACTTTGGAAGATGCTGATGTCTGTGCAGTCATGCAGGGCTACAATGTCTTCACTATGTTCAGACCACACACTGAGCATGAAAGAACCAAAGGAGGAGGTGTGTCCATCTTCATTAAGGATAATTACACCTCGAGACTGGTCAAAAAGCATGACTGTCTTGAGCTACTCCATGTCCAATTAACTATAGGTAAAGCCTCCCAACTATATCATAGCTTGCTGTAGGTCCCACACCATGCAACAGGAAAAGCATACTTAACTGGAGTCACTTGCCATAATGCCCAACACCTTACACTTGGGTGATTTTAATTATCCTACCATCGGGTGAGGAAATATACATGCCCACAAACATGCTGACTTAGAGGTTCTTAGACTTTGTCAATGCAATTGCCTTGGAACAGCTAGTCAGCACACCCACAAGATGCTCAGATGTCCTGGACATATAGTACTCACTAACCCCCCCAGTGTGATATCTTCCCTGGTAAGATCGGACCATAAATCAGTCTCGTTCAATGTAATTGTAAGACCAGATACCCTATCAAGCTCAAAAATGCTTAACAGTTTTTCAAAGGCAAACATCCTACTAAATTATGGTGTAAGAAGTTTCAAAGGACCCTTGAACACAGGTAACACGGACTCCTATGCAGACATGTACACCAATTCCTTGTATAACCACTTAAGTAGTTGTTTAGAATCAGCTGTACTTGACTGGATTAATACCAGGCATTACCAAAAAAACAATCCACCCTAGTGGACCCTAATTTAAACAGGCTGTACAAAAAGAGAAAGAAACTAATGTCCTAGTGCAAGACAAAACTGGCTCAGCAGAGGAAAAAACCCCTCTCTAGCTTAAACAAATATCTTGTTAAGTCCTCCAAAGCTAATTACGAAGCAAAAATAGCCTCCCTAGCTAAGGACAGTCATAAGGCATTATTTGACTACATCTGAAATCTAAAAAGGGAATACCCAGCTATGCGCTGAACTGGTTGTGGATGGCACCACCCATACTCAACCAGAGGTAACAGTCAACCTGACAGATTTGGAGTAGACTTCACCTCCCTGTTCCCTCCAGTCATCCCCCAAAAATACCTGTCACCATTCCTCAGCCTGTTATCACACGAGAGCAGATCATCTCTGCACTCTTCAAGGCCAAAAACATGGTATCGGTGGGACCAGACAACATACCAGATTGCCTAACAACTTAAAGCATGACCTAGCAGACCCACTTGGATCTCTGTTTAACCACAGCCTGCAAACTGGTTAAGTTCCAGCAGAGTGGAGGACATCAACAGTAAATCCCTCTGCACAAAGGGGGAACATCAGCTGACCCTGGGAATTATAAGACCATAAGCTTGACTAGCTTAATCTGCAAGGCCATGAAAAAAATCATCATGGACTTTATTAACAAGGACATAGGTAGTCTCCAGACTCTGGACCCAAACCAGTCTGGATTTGTTAAAGGTAGATCATGCCTGTTAAATATGGTTGACGACTTTGTGAAAGTCTCCAAGGCTGTGGACAAGGGGAAAGACATGCATACCACCTTTCTTGACTTAGCTAAGGCATTTGACACAATCCCCCACTCAGGCATTATAGAGAAGCCCAGTTGTGAATTAACCCCTACATTACCAGATGGGTAACCAATAGGTCATATACTGTCAGTGGGTGACTTCACCTCTCGCAAAAGACCAGTCACCAGTGGCATACCACAGAGTTCTGTGCTGGGCTCCTTCCTGCTAGGAATTTATTTCTCAGAAGTCCAAACTAACCTGGATGGCCTGTGGCTGAGCAAGTTTGCTGACAGTTGCCATTTGGGAGCAATCATTGAGTCTCCCAATGATGTTAATATACTGTAGACATGGTTAATGCAGGCAAATGATTGGTGCCAAATCCACGAATTAAAGCTAAATGCAAAATATGCATTATTATTCCCTTTTGGAAAGCTGACATCCCTGCTAATTACATTATATACAGCACCCCTCTAAGTGTAGACTCAATGGTGAGTGATCTGGGTACTCAGGGTGATAGCAGTCTGAACATTGGCCACCACATATCCACAATAGTAAGGAAATCCTTCTGTGTGGCACATCTTATAAGTAAAGGCATCCACATCTAGAGCTAAGGATGTTATAATTCCATTATACTCATCCATCATCAGACAGATATTTGAGTACAGTGCTACATTTTGCATGTGCCTCACCAGTCACCTGCAACAGTTGGAGAGGCCACAGAGGTTTCTCACCAAAAAATTACAGAGTACACAAAACAAGTCTTGCACGGAAAGACTGAAAACCCTGTCACTGTATTCTGTCTCCTGCAGGTTGCTGAGGGGTGATGTGTGCTTGGCTTACACAGCAGTGTCTGAGCTGGCACTGGTGGAAATGCTACATATTCATAAATGAAACTGCACGAGGGTCATTTGCTCCAGAGATCTTAACCTAGCCACTGACATGAATATGTCATACTGGAGAGACAGATACATGTTGCAGAGACTGCCACTTCTCTGGAACAAGCTTCCAGTACACGTGAAACAGAGCACCTCTCTGACCTCCTTCAAATACAGCCAATGGATGGGTGACCGCAGATTCACTCCTGTGGTGGCACCCATGTTCTTCCTGCACAGAGGAAGCCATTATTAACTACTATAGACACGTACCTCTGCAAACTTTAACTCGGGGAAAAATATGGCTAGGACTGTAAGGGCTTTAGGGTTGTTAGCTTAGTAACCTTCTATGAACCCATGGATTGCCCAGCTCATTTATAAGTCATAGGAGTCACAAAAGTAGAGCCATTTCTGATTCTTGAGAATTCTTCCCTTGTCCTTTCACAAAACAAATGCTTTTAAGGGACAGTCCTTGACACATAATTGCAGTCTTTCCATTCCACAAGAAAATAATGTGGTACTCTTGTTTTTCCCCATGTTGCTTTACATCCTTACTTTACTTGAAGGACCGTACTTGAAAGTTCTAGGATACATGTTGTCTTTGAGCCTCATGATGATGTTACATATGAAGAAACTGTAGTCGTGTCTTACAGATATGTGATGACATAATCTTCACTCCATGTAGAGAGTAATTCCTCCCATATTCCATCATCCACAAATAATTCTGTTGATAAACAGCTCAAATGAATACCAGTCCAGTTATCCTATTTGTGGAGATCAGCTAGGATGAGAGACGGACATCCAGCACTGTAGACCTGGCAAGAAATATGCACACAGGTGCCTTAACAGTCCAGAGTACTTGGAACAACAGGTAAAAGGCCAGGCACATCAGTGTAATAGAGATACTGGCCATTGTTTATGCACTTCAGCTTTTCAGATAGGAGCTATGACCAGGAGTCGTTAGCTTTGTCTCAGACAGTACCACAGTGGTGTTATCAACAGGTAAGTAGTTATGGAATCCTATCCTGTTTGCAGCCTAGTCATGATGACCTGCTTGGATTCAATGTTTTCATGCAATCTTTTTGTAGAGAATGTCAGGATGCATAACTGTGCCGGTTTGCACCCAGTCTTGGTGAGTGGAATTTGAAGGCATTTCACATGCTCACTGTGTTGCAGGACAACTCAGAGGTAGACCCATTTTCCTCTGTAAAGAACCACCAGATCCCATACTTCTAGGTACTCCTGCATGACAGCACTAATAGTGAATGCATTTTTCTAATTCCTGTAGTAAATGATTTCTGTATGCCTTTTCTACCCTAGTCATGATACCCAAGTTAGTGAGGAATACTAAGTTCGTACATTCATAGGTGTGTACTAGGCTAATGGCCCTGAAGTCTTTACAAGGCTAGCCCATAGGATTACCCTGATATTATGCCACCCGCCAGTCGTTCCCAGTGCCTCTGTTGAGTAGAGCCATTGGAGTGATCCCTGGGGTGAATTTTCTATTTCCCATCCATTCTTCAAGATTTCTGTTGAAGAGGGCCAGTGAGACGCTCTGACACGTATGGGAAGTCTATTCCATAGCATGGGCAGTCTCTTGGTTTTGAACCTGCCCCTCCAGCACATTCTGTTGATTGTGGTAATGAGGTTGAGGTCTCTGGAGTGTGTGGTGCAGAGGGATTGGGATTTCTTTAGATGTAGCATTTCTGACAGACCTGGGTCAGACATGGCTTTGTAAGTCAAGCAGAGATCGCCTCTAAGTAGGTGATATGAGAAAGAGATTAGTTGGAGTTTTTTGAGTCTGTCCATATAGGACAAGTGTTTAAAGCCCAGGATCCTATTTGTGAGGTACTTTTGTGGCCTCTCCAGTTGTTGCAGGTGTTTAGTGAGGTACATGCCAAATGGACATTGTACTCAATGATTGGCTAAATGAGGGAAGAGCAGAGGGAAACAATGACCTCTTTCTTCCTGGATGCAAAACCCTTAGTAATAACATGTGCCACATAGAAGGACTTTGTGGCCACAGTGGCAGTGTGGTGGTCAAAAGAGAGGTTGCTTGTCAACCTGTGTTCCCAGATCTCCTATAACGCCTTCTATGTTAAGTGGACTACCATCGATGTGGTAATTTATAGGAACTGGATTTTTCCCAAAGGGGATGACACATTTTTTGGCATTGAGCTTAAGACCATGGTTCTGACACCAGTCGTTGGTCTCAGTGAGGCCTTCCTGTAGGATGTCAACATCACTTGAGGAGTTAATAATGGCTCCCAACTAGCAATTGTCAGCAAACTGTCAGCCAGAGTCCCTTTGTGTTGGCCTGGACTTCTGAGAAGTAGATACCAAACAGGAGGGGACCCAGGACCGATCCCTGTGGGACTCCACTCGTGACTAATCGGCAGTCTGACTTGGAGTCGACTTTCACACTGTGGGTTCTATCTGTGAGTCAGTTTGCAACCCATCTAGTGATATAGAGGTTGATGCCTAGCTTAGTGAGTTTTTCTATGATTCCTGGGTAAGGAATGGTATCAAAGTTGAGAAGGCATGATCTACTCTTCACAAAACCAAACTGTGTGGGATCCAGAGTTTGGAGATTCCCTATATCCTTGTTTATTAGGTCCATGATCATCTGTTCCATAGCTTTGGATATCAGACTTGTCAAGCTAATGGGGCGATAGTTCCCAGGGTCTGTAGTCACTCCTCCTTTGTGGAGAGGGATGACTGTAGCAGTTAGGGACAAAGCCTGAGGTGTGGCTGTGACTGAACAGGGCACACAGGTAAGGAGCCAGTTCTCTCTGTAGTTCATGTAGAACACAGCCAGGGATATTATCAGGTCCCATAGAAGCTGTATTCTTGGCCTTGGACAGTGCTGTTTTTAATCTGTGTAGCAGTAGTATTGAGTGCCTAGAAATCTACTGGTATTGTGATTGGTCCTTTTTTTTTGGGGGGGGGGGTAAAGTTGACACTCAGTCAGCCAGTATATTGGCAATATCTGTTGGCTTGGTATAGGCGGTACCATTGTGCTCAGAGCAAATCTGGGTATTGCCGTGGAGATTCTTTACATAACTATAGAAGGCCTTGTGGTTGTCTTTATCTGCTGCAAGTCTGTTTTCATAGCTAGCTTTAGACGATTTGATGAGGGATCTCAACTTTTTGTTGAGGCTGATAAGGGAGTTTTTCCAGTCTTGCAACTTCACCTTATTCTGCATCAATTTCCTCCTCCTGTTATAATGTTTATGGCAGGGAACCACCAGATTGGCTTCCTTTTTTGGGGGGAGAGCGTCTTGGTTCTACTGGGTATGGCGAGATCCATGCATTTGTGTACGTGTTTTTACAGTGCGTTGGTGTATGATTAGACGGTCATGAAACTATTCTCCATTTGCATGGGTGCCGTCAAGTTAGCCACCTCTGTTTTTAGGTTAGCTTTAAAGAAGTTTTTCATGGTGGTTACCTTTGCAGGGGTGTGGGAGGGATGTGGATTTCCAAGGTGATTAGTTTGCGGTCGGATCTTGGTTGTATGACTGTGGCCAGGAATACACTGGATCTCCCTTTTCAAGGAGTTGAGTGGGAGAGGTTAAAGGTTGTTCCCCTATCTTGTGCAGCCCTCTATCAGAATGGTAAAGGGACCATGATGTGCCCAAACCTAAAACACCCACTGTAAGACTTGCAACCTGGAAAGTAAAACTTTGGCCCTGCATTGGGAACCCTTCCCTCCTACAGTTCAGAGAATCATTAAGCAGGCTAGAAACACTGTCGTACTTGAAAATGTTGCCTCTAATATGGATCAAATTTTTAGTTTGTTGCAGAACTAATGGTATTCATCCCAGGACTACATTGGTTCAGTAAGTCCTCCTTTACCTCTGGGTATCTTAATTGACTATAACCTCAAATTTGGCCAATATATATTGCAAGCCATTAAAAATCACAAAAATCACTAGAAATGTGGCTCCCTCTATAGAACCAAACACTACCTGTACAATATGTACAAACACTGCATCTATGAGGAAAAATAACCATCAGTTAGAATAACAAACAGTCTCGCGGTGGTGGTGCTGCGGTAGCATTGTCATCTCACAGTAAGACGCTGTCCGGTTTGATTCTCAGCTAGAGCGTCTTCTGCGTGGAGACATGCGTGAATGGGCGCACCTTCATTGAAGGTTGTGCGTCAGGGCTGTTAACTTGGCATGTAAAAATCAACTACCAATCATTAGCGGACCAGAGTTCCGCTATGGCGACCCCTAACCAGGAAAAGCCGAAAGACACAAACAAAGTTAGAATAACAAACAAGCAAGCACAATGGTTGGGTCAGCACAGTTTATTTTCCATGCAGCTGGACACAAGGCATTTATATTTTCTTAAAGGATGCAGTCCTGCCTTTCTATTTTACATAATGCTGTCATGAACAAAATAATTTTATCTTTTCCTTTATTGGGAAGAATGTATTACAGTACTGTGTCCTAATGTGGTCATGTAGTTATTTTCAAAAATGCTGCCGAGACAATTTTTTTTTGTAAAGGATACAGATTCAGGCATTCCTTGCTCAGCTTTATCATGACATTATTATTTTGCTAATCTTTCTAATAAAAAAGACTAGTCATTAATATTATTAGTATTATAGGTACATTTGTTAACTGATTTACTATTACTGTTCATTGATTAAGAATTAATGAAAGTTTGCAAGTAATGAAGTAATACAAAAGCTTAATAAAAAAAGAATTTCATATAATCAAGTATGCAGTACAGCACGTATATACAAGATGCAATATCTGTTCCTGCAGTATATGAAATAAAAGCAGTATATGTGTTCTAAACTTTTGATTTTGTGTGTGTGTGTGTGTGTGTGTGTGTGTGTGTGTGTGTGTGTGTGTGTATATATATATATATATATATATATATATATATATATATATATATATATAAAACATGTATTCACATTTTCTTTATTCTCTACCCATATGCTTTAAGAATATTTTGATAGAAAATTACTGATTAATACATGTTTGTGAGACTTCTAATAAAAGGGCCATTCCTGTTGTTATAATACATCAAATTATGTATCAGTGTGTGACCCTTTGTTCCAGTGTGCTGTGACCCTGTCATGCTAATTTTATTATAGTAGCCTGCTGAGCTGATTGTTCTTAGGGTTGCTGCAAACTCTTGTAGTTGGTTTACATCTGAATTTTAAAGGAATTAATTTCAGCCAATGTAATTATTCATTTATATTGATAATTATGCTTTGTTAGAGAAATAAATTGTATATAAGCCCGATCTTATCTTAGCTGGTGCCCTTTTAGCCAGGAATTGCATTTTCTTGCAGCTTTTTGTTAATTCCGGTCATGTTTTCCAGCCACTGATATTCATATAAAAGTTTCTTCACATATGCTGCTCAGAGAAGATTTCGTAAGCTGTTCTCAAATTTGTTTGAGATTTCAGTACTATAACAGACAGTTATGTGATACTGCCTCTTTCAAATCTCTACTATGTAGTTTGCTTATTCTTACAATCTTAAATACTACTCTTAAAATTAAACTCATTCCGTGTTACAATATGGTAGCCAAATTTGATGCCAAACTTCCATACAGGGCTTATCATTGCAGAGCTCTTTAACAATTAAACTGGCTTCAGCTACCCAAGTAGATGACACACTGCTAAGACAGAGCAGCCCATCCCATATTCTTTCCTCCTGTTTTTTTTTTACCTCAGGAACTGATCAGTTATTCCATTTGCTTGTTAATGTCTTCACAGAGAACTTCCAGGAAATAAGCCTTCCTGAGATGCAGAACAGACTTCTACTTTCTTTCAGTGGTCCATGCCCATGGACATTTGCTTTGGAATATATAGCCACTTGCTACAGTATTATCTCCCAAGTGTCGCATCCTTTAATATCAGGGACAATTTCCCTAGTAGACTGATAGACCCACCAACTCTTCAGATTTTGAATTGGACAGAGAGGGTCTGTGTATTCCATGCAGAGCTTCTTGTGTTTGGAATATGGCACCAGTGATGATGAGACTAATCGGTCATAATTTCTTCTGCAGGATATCTACTTTGGAATGATACATTAACCTTAATAAGGGAAGATTTTATGTGAGACTCGAGAGAGGTATCAGGCTTACAAAAGATAACTTGATCTCTGTAGGTTGGGAAACTGAGACCTGCATAGGTATCTCTGGTGTTCCATGCTTTTGAACTGACATAACTGGACTTCAAACCACCAGCCCCTGAGAAGCTGGATAGATTTTTTTGAAGTGCAGGACATCTGTAAATGTTTGTTTAAAGAACTCTGTGGCTGACCTGGCTGTGATCTCTGTAGATGGAGTCAGGAGATCCATATTGGCTGCAGGACTCCGTACACTCTTAATGACAAGAAGAGCAGGGTCTAGGCAGATGTCCCAAACAAATATGCATACTTCTTCAACACTGACTTTTAGAGATATTAATTCTCAAGCTTGTTCATAGGTTCATAGGTTCATAGGTTCGTACTAGGCTATCTGCCCTAGGGCATTTATAAGCCTAGCCAGAGTTTGTGTGGCTTTCACCACCCCTTTGGATGAGAATGTGTGTGTGTGTGTGTTTACTGTGCCTCTGTCTATTATTAAATAGTGGACTGGACACTCTGAGGCCATAGATGTGTGTGTGTGTGTGTGTGTGTGTGCATCTGTGTGTGTGTGCATCTGTGTGTGTGTGCATCTGTGTGTGTGTGCGTCTGTGTGTGTGTGCGTCTGTGTGTGTGTGCGTCTGTGTGTGCGTCTGTCTGTGTGTGTGCGCGCGCGTCTGTGTGTGTGCGTCTGTCTGTGTGTGTGCGCGCATCTGTGTGTCTCTCTCTGTCTCTCTCTCTGTCTCTCTCTCTGTGTATTTCTCTGTGTGTGTGTGTGTCTCTGTCTGTGTGTGTGTGTGTGTCTCTGTGTGTGTGTGTCTCTGTCTGTGTGCCTCTGTCTGTGTGTCTGTTATGGAAGAACAGCCTCTGCAGGGCTAACCACCCAGCTGTGTGAACCTCGGCTCTAGATGATTGTCACTATGGAAGTGGCACCCCGACCACATGTGAAAAAATGGGAAAGGGAGTTGTGGATGGATGAAGGAGGATTCCACAAGGAAATAGCAATTTGTTATAAGAGATCCCCGATGAGGCCAAGAAAGAGAAAATTACTAGATGTAAACAGATCGCTTTCAGTGTGGAAAAATCTACTATACAGTGTTGATATGGTTCAGTAGAGGTACATAGCAAGCAGCACAAATTATACATGGGTTTGCCTGATTGAGAATCTAGGCCTTCTGGATAAAAGTGTGTTTGGCTTTCACTTCAAAAAATATATTTAGAAAAATGAGAGAGAAAGACCAGAGAGAGTTAAATAGTTGTTTCGTCCACCTTTGTCCAGGTATTGTTGCCATAAGATGGCTTACAATATTAAAAAAAAAAAAAAATCTAGAGACTTCTAATAAGGTACATGGGGACAAACATGCATATACTGTCCTAGTGAAATCTGCTGCATCTGAAAAAGGGTACAACACCTCTAACTATGAAATTTTTAGATAAACATAAAGACCCCATTGCTCATTGACAGATTCTGCTCCTTCAACAGAACACATTAACTTCAAATTAAACATGGGTTCCCACAAAAAATAAAAATAAAAAAAAAATGGCTTCTCCAAGTTAATTTGGTGGGGGTACTGCTCTGCAGGCTGTCCCCCAACTCGGACCCACTCCTGTAAGACAATGACAGTAATGCTGATTCAAAGTGCTTCACTCCAGTGATTTAAACAATAGGCAGCTGCACAGTTGGACTAAAGCAAACCCCAGATCTTTTGGACGATACAGTGGTGCAGCAGTTTGCATTGTTGCCTCACAGCAAGATGTTCTCCGGTTTGTTTCTTGGCAGGGGTGCCTTCTGTGGGAAGTCTGCATATTCTCCCAGTATTTGTGTGGGTTTCCTCCAGGTACTCCAGTTTCCTCCCACATTACAAAGACATGCATCTGGAGCATTTCTCCCTGGGCCTGCGCTGAAAATGAGCTTGTTCCAAGTCTGACTTTCCCAGTAAACAAATGTTAAATAAAATTAAAAAAAAATCTTTGTCTAAGCAGGTTAAAAGCTGTTACCTATGCACATTTACAAATCATAAAGTGATATCTACAACATTACTGATAGCAACTGGTTAAATTGATGTCCTTTCATATCACTGTTGCATTATCCTTTACCTAAGGAATCTCCTGCAGAGGATATCCCAATGTCCGGCCAGTATACCAAAGCTTTCTGTTCTTACAGGTGTCATTTGTCACACGTATGCTCCCCACACAAGGAGTAGGGCGTGAAGGTGACATACAGATGCATGCAGTCAGAACTTTGCCACCAGTCTGAACTCAGTTGTTTAACGTTTGTCTGAACACCCTTCTGTTGTGCTGGTTACCAAGCTATATTTACAAATAAGTGCCCAATAGGGTGTTTTTCTCTTACTTGTGATTATTGTGCTCATGTCATCTAAAAAGAGGAAATGTCAGTGTGTAAGGCAGATTCCTCATAACGACTGCCACATTCTGTTCTGTTTGGGTGCTTTCCATGATCATACAGGGCTCCATCAAGTGTTTGTGCCAAAGACTGTATGTAGTCATCTCTTTCCTTTGTCCATATACCTAGAGATGCAATGTCTTAAGTTGTTGGCTTAGGGTGCAGTGGCAGAATCCTCCTCTCCCTAGGGCCAGCCATCTGCCAAGAAGAAGGCCAAAAATGTTAGGTCTGATATGGCTGCTGTCCAACCTCCCCTGGACGGCTCTCTCTCAAGGTTGGTGAAAGTCTGGAGGGCCATCAGGTAGTTGCTTTGGATTCCTCTGCTGTGATCTTGTCCAAGGCTGGCATGGATCAGTTTCTCACACATCCTTGGATGTTTTTCAACAGTGTGTACCTGACCTTGAGGGAGAAACCTCTGCTGATTAATTTCAAAGGGCTGAAGGGGATTCCTCCGGTCTTAGTTCAAGAGAAGATTCCTATGACCATCACTGTGGTGGATTCATCAACTTTTTTTTAACCCATACCTTCCTTTTTGAAGCTGAAGTTCCATCTAAGGAACTCTTCACAGATACCTCAGACAAGGGGTGGGGTGCCTTCTGTGGCGTTCCTGAAGATTCGGGATCACTGGCCTCCTCTTCGGATGTCAGACCACATCAGTATAAAGACGACAAGGGCTCTGCTTCTGGCTTTTTAGGCTTTTCATTCCCTTTTTTATCTTTGGCTCCTCAAAGTTTGCAGACATGATATCACAGTGATGTGATATGTCAGCAAGCAAGGGGGCACAAAGTCCTATCTTCTTTGCAGACTAGCTCTTAATGTCTGAGGTCTAGGTATCCAGCATCAAGTGACTCTTCAGGCAGTTTGCATTCCCTCAGAGCACAGTTTAGGGGAAGACTCCTTGAGCAGGTCCAGCACACAATCTCAAGAATGGATGCTTCACAGATGTCTTCCTGGGCATTGTCAATTGGTTGGGTATTCCTCAGGTATATCTTTCTGCTTCCACTCTGAAGACTCACCTTCCTCTCTTCGGGTCCAGAGTTCCAAGTCTTCTGGCTTGGAAAGTAGAATTCCTGCAATTTCCTTGAAAGGTGATGTTTCTGTACACCTTTCCTCTGTTACCATGACTTTTGCGCAAGAACAGGCCATTTTGGCCCAGAGAGCATGGTTCTCCCTTCTTTTTTACTTGGCCAGGGGCAATCACATAGGTTACCTCACCAGGTGGATCTTCTCGCACAAGACAAGGGCTCTCTTATCCCTCTTCACTTGTCCACTGTTCAACAGGAGCTGTGGGTGATGAGGTTTTGATCCTGTTCGGGCACCTCTTTTCTAAGGACATTCTTCAGGCTCTGCAGGAGGCTAGGAAACCCACTACCAGGAAATCATATGCATGTCCAAGTGTAAGCGATTTTCTTTCTGGTGCCCGTACAATATTGTACTAGGATGACTACTGTTCTTTTGGCCCTCACTTCAGCCAAGAGAGTGCCTGAACTTCAGACTGTCATGACTATTCCTCCTTTCTGTTTTCCACAAAGATAAGGAGTCTCTTCATACTAAAGCCTTCTTTTATGCCCAAGCGGTTTATTCATTTTCCTTCCTTTTTTCTTTCTCCGCAGTCTGTTTTTGCGAAAGTTCTTCACACCTTGGATTTGCATAGTCAGCTCGGGTAGTATTTGAGTAAAACTAAAGTTATTCGCATGTCGGAGCAGCTTTTTGTTTCTTTTCATCCCAAGACTTTGGGTTTGGCTGTCTGTAAACAAGCTGTCTCTTCCTGGATGTCATTTGTTTCTCTTCATGGAAAATGTCTTTCCTCATCAGTAAAGGCACACTCTACTAGGGCAGTTGCCTCCTCTGGTGCTTTTTTCAAGGGTCTGTATACCAATTCCATCCTTGAGATTTCTGCTTGGTCCTTTGTTCATTCTTTTACTAAGCTTTGCAAATTGGATGTTATTTCCAGGACTACGGCAGGTTTTGCCAGGTATCCTGCACGAGTCTGTAGAGGACTTTTCTGTGTCTTCCTCCTCCCAGGCTTCCTCTTGAGCTTTTGTGCTCTCTCTCAGGTGAAGAATACTGCAACAGTGAAATGGAAGGACATAACACAGTTGTGTAAAGTCTTACTATAGCAGTAGATGTCCTTCTCTTCACTGTTGCACCTATTAGCTCGCTCCCTCTTTCTTACCCCCCTCTGCTCTATCGCTTGCCATGTGCATTTCTTGGCCTCCTGGCTGAGAGGCTCGTTTTTCTTCCTTTTTTCTTATGGATGAACTTGTCTTTGTCCATAAAGGCATTCTGTTCCTCCTGAGGCTTTTTCTTTTCTGAGTGTGTGCATCCGCCTGTCACCTTTATGCCCTACACCTAGCACAGGGACGTGTGATGCCTGTAAGAACTAAAAGCTTTGGTATACTGGCTGGACATTGTGCTCTCCTTGGCAGGAGATCCCTTGGGTAAAGAATACTTCAGCAATGAAGAGAAAGACATCTACTGTAATGGTAAGATTTTACACAACTGTACTTTTTCTGGCTAGCTATGAGCTCTGTGGTACTGCTCACACTGAAGTCTGAGCTAACCACAGAGCTAAAATATGTAGACCTGAGCTAGCAGAGAGCACTCCATAATCTACAGGTCTAGAATCAGTAGCTACTTACAAAACACAGCTTAGCTCATCCCTTCCTGTTTAACTTGGCAGACCAAAAGCTCAAGCCAAGCTTATACTTGAGCTGAATCTGGCTTGCCCACCACTACTAAGAAGGACTTAATTTTGCATACAAAAATCAGAGTGGATTTTTAGTAAATGTGGTAAAGGAGGTTTGCATTTACTGATAAAAAGTAGTGTTTTAGTAAGCAGCTTTAACCACCTAATATTTCTAATTTATAGATGTGATCTGGGAAACACCCTTAAAAATTTGCTCATAAATGTTTTTGACAACTTGTAAACTCTTATCAGCTTTCATTATGCTAACTGTGTGGGACAGTGCTGTCTTTACTAGTGCACTATAAACTGCAGGAGACCACAAACGGGTTATGTATTGTAGGGAATATAAATACCTGAGCATGGTCAAGATCACAAAAATAAGTCCAGATTGACATAATTTATTCCACTCATTATTACAGTTCTGCATTTTTCAGATGCATTTTTGTGTTTTCTCTATGTTGTGTTTGTCTTGCATTTTGAATACATTTCTGCCATAGTATTCTAAAGTTTTGCAATAGAAGGTTAACTTTATTTATTTGCAGGGTATCTACACACTTTATCCATACATCCGTGCAAGAATTATCAGTGTGACTATTGAGGATGTTCAGATATTGTTAACCCAAGAAAATCCATTCCTTAGAAAATTTGGTGCTGATGCACAGAAACAAGCCAAACAGCTTGGTAAGTGTTCTTGTGTGCTCTTATTGTTTGTACTGTTTTTCACAAGTATTTTTTAATGATCTGATCGATTCACTTGCATATGAAATATATGCATGACATGTATGTAATAACTGAGCAAAGCACAAATACCTGCAGCTGTTCTGTACTGAGCTTAAATGTCTGTCAATAATGAATGTTAAAGGTATGGAAGAACCTCAAGCAGTTATGTGCAAATTCCTTCATTATATTGTTTTAGCAATCAATTTACTTAGCCAGTGTTTTGCATCTCTGTCATGCACACTTTGGTGGTGTGACCTATTTGGATCATAATCTAAGGGCTAATTGTATTCTGTTTCTGATACATATAGTATTTTGGTTATGTTCTGAAAAAAATTTAAAAAATAACCTTATTAAGTTAGGTTATTGTGCATGAGCCCCACTGTATAAGCATAATCCTGTCAGGTGAGAATAAGTACATCATTAGACAATTTAGAATGTTAGGTTTGTTTAAGCTTCATGAGCCATAAAATGTCTTGACATTTTGTTGGATGAAGATTAGTTTTCAGTTTGAAATAAAATGTTGCAAGATCTGAAGCTGTGAAGCTGTAATAGCCACAGTTACATACTTCATTGTTGTGGAACAGTGTTTATAACACGGATAACACTGGAACCACAAACATCCATGTTACTTTAATACATAAAGGCATATTTTAAGCTATGCTTTGTCTTACTGAATTATCTTCTTAGGAGGAGTGCACAAAAATGATTGAGAAGTCTTGATTGTATTGTTTTAGCCACTGACTGACTTAGCTAGTGCTGTTTTTGCATCTCTTTCATGAATGCAATCTGGTGCTGTGCCCTGAAGTGTAGCGTCCTTGTTAGCATTCAGGTATTGGTAATTTACCAATGAACTGAGTTAATTAAGGAACTGTTCTGATTAGGCAGTGGACCAGTGGTATTTATGGATGAACACCACGCCAGTAACTTGTGTATTTTTCTCTAAGCTGTCAGTGAAATAGAAACGCACCACTATTATCTTTAGTAGAGAGGCCTTACAGTGACTGAGGGATAAAGGGAGATTTTGTTAAAAATATTGCTGAAGATGTTACCTGTGGGCTGTAAATCATGTATGACTGGTCAAAAAAAAAAACAGCATTTTGGCTGTTGCTGAGACTGTGTCTGAAAAAAATATGTGTTTTTTAAGCAAGACTTTGTCCTCTGCTATATATACAATAGAAAAATAACATGCTTCTTAGTCAGCAATGGACACTGAACAAGTATAACTCTCAGCTTTGCCTGATTGTGACTCAAATTTTAGTTCTGTCCCAATGAATTTCTCCTAAAACCGGTAACATTTGGAGAAAAAATGGCAAATTACATTAATAAATAATGACAGTAATTAGAGTTATTGATTTCTTTTACTTTACAAAATGTATATTAATTCCTATTTTCTTATTCTATCAGTCTATGTATGTATTTATTTATTTATTTACTTCACATTTGTTGACCGGGAAAGTCCGACTAGGGCAGAGCCTATTTTCAGAGGAGGCTCGGGGAGAAATGCTTCAGACGCATGTCTGTGGAATGTGGGAGGAAACTCACATTAATGTAGGGAGAATGTGCAAATTCCACACAGAAGGCACCCCAGCCAAGAATTGAACTGGAGAATTACTTGCTCTGAGGTGACAATGTTAACTGCTGCACCACTGCACCGCCCAGTATTTTGAAATTGTCCCTGATTATTCCTGGATTTGCCCCTGACTGGTTAAGAGTTATGCCAAGAACAAGAAAGCAGAAGATTTTCTACCATTTTCATCCAGCGCAGCTGAAAAGTGAGACATTTAAAGGTAGCCCATGCTGGCTTCTTATTTTAAAAACAGGCATAGGGTCTGCATTGTGTTACGGTATATAGTGAATGTGTGTCTGTAGACAGTGCTACTGTGGAACCATTCAATTTTCATTTTAAGCACCAATAGAAGGGTATGTGCTTGAATAGTTCTGTAGTGGTAGAATCACACTTTCTAAACAAGAAAAAGTAATTCCAGAGTAAAAAGTAAGTATCCTTCCCCCTTTTTCTGGGTAGCAGTTGTTGATGATCATCGTGTTTCACTGTTGCAGTCATTACACTTGGGTTATCCTGCTGGCAGGCTACCCGCAGTCGGCCCGAGTTCCAAAGTCTAGGTCCGACGTCGGTTGCTGTCGCTTCTTCCCTGGCATCAGTGCGCCAGGGGTATAAAAGATGCAACCGATGCCATTTTCTTCAGTCTTTCTTGTCGCGCGGTGCCCGAAGCAAAAGCAGTTCGCAAGTGCCGGTCGGCTGACTCCTGAGATTTTTGAAATAGAGTTTCAGAACCGAAGTCTTCAATAAAGCTAAGTACCCCATTGGGGAAACTTTTTCTTGCTCCAGACCGATGTCAGTAAAAGTTAACAATTGTATTTCTTGTGGGAAGCAAATACCTCATAAGGACTTTTCACTCTTACTGTATTACTTGCCTAGGCCTTGACCACGACGTTACTAGTTGTCGGTTTTGTGCTAGATTCAACAAATGCACTATTAAACGGTTTGATTTTGCTTTACATTATTTTGGCCGAAGGTTCAACTATATAATGCCGTCGGAACAACCGATGATCGGAATTCACAAAAAGCACAAAGACAAGGAAAAGGACAGGCATCCGAGGTCCAAAACCGACGACAAAGTCTCTTCTAGGCCAGTTCGCCGGTTTTCAGTGAGGCGCTTTCGCAGCCCCTGACTACCTCAGAGCCACAGGCCGTATCTGACTCCCATGTGGAGACAGCTAGGCCTCTGGATACTCAAGGTATTGGGCCTATGGAAACTATTCCCTCAGATGGGTCCGGAGCCGCTGAGCAGGCATCGTCTTCTGAGGGTGTTTTCAGACCTTCACAGCTTACTATTAAGTCCTCTGCAGCAGCCAAGGTGCAGTCAAAGACACCATTAAAGACAAGGAAACAAGTACAGCATTCTCGTGGACAGTCATCCATGCCAAAGAAACAGATGCTTAAAATGGCCGAAGACTTAATTACTTTGATCAGGGGTTCCCAGCCCCCCCCTGACAAAAAGCCTAGGCAAGATGCTGACTATGATTCCTCTGACCAGGTTTCTATTTCCTCTGATTCCTCTTCAGATCAGGGCTATTCTCTCCCTCCCTATGAGGACTCTGATGCTGAAGAATCTATACCTTCAGCCTCTCCACCTGAGGATTATTCTTTTGGGGAAACTCTACACACCATGAGGGAGCATTTCCACTTATTCAGAATCCAAGAAAAGGCTCAGAGACTTTCTTTTACTGCCCCAGCACAGGCCTCTGGCTATCCCCCCTGTGCTTGATATTGTTGGTGATGTTTTCCCTGAATCCAGTCTGTCTCCTGATTCTTTACCCCCTGCACCAGTCAAGCCAGACAGGTATTACAGGGTCCCTGACTCATAAATTTCTTTATAAAAACCCTGCTGCTGACCCAGAAACAATTTCTCAGGGTCCCAAAGGGGTTAAAGCTTCCACTGCAAAAAACCCTGTCCCCTCTGATAGGGATTCTAGAGCTCTGGATAGATGGGGGAAAAAAGTTTACACTTCTGCTACTTTAGCTGTAAGGGCTTTAAACTGCCAGTTTCACATGCTTAAATATAAACAGTACCTCATGTCTTTGTTAAAACAGAAAATGCTTACAAATTCAGAAAATCCTGACAATAAGGAAATGCAGGAATTATTGCATGCAGCTGAACAAGTGGGAAAACATACTCTGCAGTGTGGTTTTGGTTCATTAGAAGCTTCTTGCAGAGCCGCAGTTACAGGCTCTGTCATTTGAAGGCATGCTTGGTTGAAAGAACAAAGTTTACCTGAACATGTTAAAGTAAAATTACTAGATGCTCCACTACAGCATGATACTTTGTTTGGTGTTAAGGCAGAAGAGGTGTTAAAGAAAATGGAGGATAAGGCAAAATCTATGCAGACAGTAAAGGATTTCTTACAGGTTCAACCGCCTAGGTGTAGTAGAAACTGGCCTTCACAAAATTGGTCCTTTCAGGTGTCAGACAGACCACAAAGAGGCAGATACAGATGCCTAAGAGGCAGATCTCAGCCCCAAGGCTCCTACAGACCTAAACAATGGGGTGCTTCTGCCCCCAAAGGAGGAGAAGACAAATCACAACCTTACAGGAAACAGTCCCAATGACTTTCCTCTACAAAGGCCAAGCACTTACCTTTTGGCAGCACCCCTGGGGGAAAGCTAGCACTTTTCACACAAAATTGGCACATAATCACCCAGGACAAATGGGTACTGAATATAGTTTGTCAGGGTTACAGTTTCCACTTTCACACCCTTCCAAAATCGAAAGGTTTGCCGGACCTGCCACAAAACCAATGGACAAAGGCACAAAAGGAAATTGCTGCTCTCATGGACATGGGAGCTATTCAAAGAGTACCACAGCAAGAACAGGGACAAGGATTTTACTCAAGACTTTTCCTAGTACCCAAAAAGGACAAAGCCCGGAGACCAGTACTGGACTTGTCAACCCTAAATACTTTCCTGGATGTTCCAAAATTCAAAATGTTAACACTTCAGCAACTTCTACCCATGCTGGGCAAGAAGGCTTGGCTAGTTACCTTGGACCTCAAGGAGGCATACTTGTATGTCCCAATCAGACAATCTTGCAGAAGATACCTCAGATTAATAGCTGGCTCAAAGCATTACCAATTCTCTGCATTGCCCTTTGGCTTATCTACTGCGCCCAGGGTCTTCACAAAATGCCTGGCACCAGTAATTGCATTTTGCAGACAAAGAGGAATTCAAATATACCCCTACTTGGACGACTGCCTTATTCAAGCAGAGAGCAAGGATATTCTACTAAAACATCTGGCATTTGTAAAAAGATTACTAATTTGCCTAGGGTACACAGTAAACGAAAAGAAATCAAAACTAGTGCCCTCTCAAGAGATAATATTCCTGGGTGCAAGCTTAAATACAACTGCCCAGATGGCTTATCTCACGCCAGACAAACAAAGGCAACAGACTCATTACTTTCAAATGATGGCAACAAAGACCCAGCTCCCTGCAAGAAAAATTCTGCAGGCCCTGGGATTCATGGCATCCTGCATTCTACTAATTCCATATGCAAGACTGCATATGAGGACACTACAGTGGTATCCAAAAAGTGTCTGGACTCAACATTGCCACAGCCCGGAAACAATAGTAACTATAATTCCCTGTCTACAACAGGAGTTTCGATGGTGGTCCCAGGCCTGTCACCACAACAAGGGACAGCCTTTCACCTTACCTACAGCCAGGCAGATAATAACAACAGATGCATCGGATTATGCCTGTGGGGCACACATGGCAGGGAAATGTATTCAGGGCACGTGGCCCAACAAACAAATGCATCTTCACATCAATCAAAAAGAGATGCTAGCTGTACAGAATGCCCTGACAGCCTTCAAGGATCTACTACATCCAGGACAACTATTACTAAAGACGGACAACACCACAGTTATGTGGTACATAAACAAGCAAGGGGGCACACATTCCTACCCCCTCTGCAGGCAAGCCATGACTTTGTGGAACACAGCACTGACCTATCAAGTACATCTGCAGGCACAATTCCTGCCAGGAAAGAAAAATATACTGGCAGACAAACTAAGCAGAAATCTCATGGATCCACACGAATGGAAACTAAATACAGGTCTTCAGCATAAGGAAATGGAGGTGCCCAGACATAGATCTTTTTGCCTCCCCTCACAACTGCCAACTACAGAAATTCTGCACAAGAACTTATCACCCACAAGCATGGAAAGTGGATGCTCTTTCATTCAGCTGGAAAACCCTGACAGTTTATGCCTTCCCTCCACTGCCTCTTCTTCCCAAGGTACTCCTAAAAGTCAAATAAGAGAAGCTTGTCTCAAGGCCCAGCCTGGCCTTTGCCTCAAATCCCTTATCTTCTGACTCAACGAAACAATCAGATTCTACACAGTCAACTCAGAACCTTAAGTCTGGCTGCATGGCAGATAACAGTCACTCAGACCACACCTCTCTCTAAAGCTGTTATGGATGTCATTTTAGAAGCCAGGAGGCCCAGCATTAGGAACTCTTACGCAAAAAAATGGAAGAGATTCTGTGCTTGGAACCAGGCACAAGGACTCGAACCACTTGTTCCAAATATACCTCAGATTTTACAATACCTAATTGAGATGCTGGACAAAGGCCTATCCTTTTCATCTATTAAGATCCATGCCTCTGTCATTTCAGGTCATTACAATACGGAACCTCCTATTTTTTCCCATCCACTACTAAGGCAGTACCTCAGAGGGGCAAGAAACATAAGACCCCCAAGGAGAGCACCAATACCTACTTGGGACCTCAATTTTGTTTTAGAAAAACTCACACTGCCTCCTTTTGAGCCAGCCAACACAGCTGATATAAAATTCTTATCATGGAAAACTGTTCTGCTCCTAGCAATAACTTCAGCAAGAAGAGTCTCAGAGTTACAGGCATTAATTACCAATTACAGGACATAATCAGCAATCACTGGAATATACTGCGAACCAGCACACACTTGGCTAAGTGGTTAGATGACAGATGTCTTTATTCCTACCGTAAAGGCAAAACTCTGGGATCACATTTCTCACATTAGAAAAGAATTACATCTCAGGATGTCTGCATGACCCAGACTACTCTATTAGGAGATGGATTAATTGGCTGTCATCCCTGTGGTCACTGCTCTTTCTGTAAATATATATTCACAACAAAGGAATTTACCAGTAAGAATACAGGCAGGATATTTAACATCAATCATTTTGCCAGTTGCAGCACGGACTGGGTGATCTATATGGCCACATGTACATGTCTGGCATTTTACATTGGACAAACATCTAGACAGTTACGTATTCGTATCTCTGAGCATTTAGGAGATATAAGAAATGCTAGAGCTACAAATTCTCTGTGTAAACATACTGTTGTACACAAAACGGCTCAATTTTCTTTCATTTGCATTGACAAGATTGTTGGTTATAGAGCTTTTAAAACTGGATGGCACAAACTGTTAAACAGTAAGGGAACCAAATGGATAATCAAATTAAGTGGTTTGTTTCCGCCAGGTCTCAATGATAAATTATGATGAACTACCTGTTATCATTATTTCAAAATTGTTATATACATTTTCATCTTTTGTTCTGACCTCGACATAGTTTTCACAGGTCCGATACGATTATTATCATTATCAAACAATATGTTTTAAGTATTCCAATTTTGGGAATACATGTTGGTTTAAAATTATGATGGTTTATTGTTAGTTATATCTCTCTTTTTGTCATTGTCATATTTCATTCACATTTTTTGGTCATGAATTATAATATTGTTTTTTTATAATTTATATAAACAGGAAGTGATGTCATATCTTTTTATTTGAATTACCTATAAATAGGGTCTGTTTAATTATCATGACCATACCACTGAAGAAAGCTAATTGCTGAAACCGATAAATGAGTATTCTGCTACACCTACTCGGGGTGCTGGATTTTTACTTTTGCATTAATGGCAGTGGAACCTTTCATCATTTTTCATCAGGACAGGGTCTCTCTAAGGACAAATCCAACATTTATGCCAAAGGTGGTTTCCGGTGTGGCTCTTAACCAAACCATTCATTTGCCAACTTTCTATCCGAATCCCCAGAATAAAGGGGAGAGACTTCTGCACACTATGGACATACACAGACAGCCACGATTCTACTTGGACAAAACAAAAGCTTTCAGAAAAACTGAACTTTTTGTAGCTTATGCTGCAGGATCACAAGGAAAGCCTATCTCAAAACAGACTATTTCAAAATGGATAGGACACTGCATTCGCTTCTGCTATGCACATCATGGCAAATCAGTGCCTAAGGGCATTAGGCCACATTCTACCAGAGCAGCAGCCACTTCAGCAGCCTTTCTCAGAGGAGTACCAACGAAAGACATTTTAGAAGCTGCAACCTGGAGTTCAGTGCACACTTTCACCAAGCACTACCACTTATCTCTCTACTCTATATCCAGAGCAGGCTTTGCCACTACAGTTCTGCAGGGCCTGGTAGCCTCTCCAAATCCTATTTAGGCCCAGCCACCCAACCTCAGCTTTGGGATTCTACCCAAGTGTAATGACTGCAACAGTGAAACACGAACATAGTACAGTTGTGTACCTACCATAAATGTAGATGTTCGAGTGTATTCACTGTTGCAGTCCAGGTTACCCACCCACCATCCCCCTTTTCATTGCTGGGACTTTTCTGTATTTCTCAACTCTATACAACCTATGTGGTGTATTTGCTTGTAGATGAAGGCAATGTTTATTTTATTACATGCATGTTTTTTGGCATAATTCTTTCCAGCCTTCCTATTTGGGGGCACCTGACATCTGGGGCAAGAAAAACTGAAGAAAATGGCGTCTGTTGCATCTTTTTATACCCCTGGCACACTGACGTCAGGGAAGAAGCGACAGCAACCGACGCCGGACCTAGACTTTGGAACTCTGGCCGACTGTAGGTAGCCTGCAACAGGATAACCCAAGTGTAATGACTGCAACAGTGAATACACTCTAACATCTGCATTTATGGTAGGTACACAACTGTACTTTGTGTCTTTCGGCTTTTAGGGGTCGCCACAGAGGAACTCTGGTCCGCTAATGATTGGCAGTAGATTTTTATGTGTCGAGTTGCCGGCCCTGACGCACAACCTTCAACGAAGGTACGCCCATTCATGCACGTCTCCACACAGAAGACGCTCTAGCTGAGAATCGAACAGGGCAACGTCTTACTGTGAGGCGACAACACTACCGCAGCACCACCACCGCAGTCTGGGTAGCAGTATGATCGGATAATATAAGCAGATTAAAACCATTGGTGATAGGAAAGTCACTGTGCTCTAGGTGTTTTCAGTTATATTCACAACCTACCTATAATCTTGAAAAAGTAATGCCAGAGTCTGGATGACAACTAAAATCTTTTCGTAATGGCTACACAGTAATAGTAGTAGTATCTTTTTAAGTACTGGTTATGCAGTATTTAAATGCAGAGGGCTTCCACAAAAATCTGTTCTACAGAAGCGGAAAAATTGATACTACCCAACCCAGTACAGCCTCTGTAGTGCAGCCGTTGGATAAAGTTCTAATTGGCAAGTGATATCAGGAATGTACAATGTCTGACTAATCCTCAGTTAAACATTTCTAGACAACCATTGCACTTGAGTATATTTTTCAACATATTTGCTTAATGTCTAGATGTGAAACCAATCACATTAGTTAGACGTAAACTGTGAGGTTAAATGCCTTCACCACCCTCAAAGATGACACCTGACTTGGATGACATTTAATAAAGCTGTTCTTGCTTTGTACCTGGTGTACCAGACCTCACAGAGGAAGTCTTTGCAGAACACCATGATGAACAGCAGAAGGGTCTAACTACTGAGGGAGCTGTAGGAGTTAATGAAAGGACTCTGACTCATGAGGTGCAAGAAGACTGACCACAGAATCCTGTCATCAGCTTGAGGAAAATTATTTACTGAATGTTTACTAATGTGACAGCCGTTGATGACAGGCAGCAGAAATGAACTGGTTCCCACTTGTAGACACAACTGTCTTGGCAGTTTTGTTACAAACGTGAGCTTTGTAACTACATGACTCAGACATGTGACATCTTCTTCCACTCACTTCAACCCAGTGTTTAGCAGATATTAATTTATGTTTACTTTATTGAGTCTTGTAACACAGTTGTGGGAATTACGGGTTTGGTTTTGTTGGTAGTGAAGATGTCTTGGGAGAGTCACTGTTGCAGTATTCTTAACAGATTGGTTGTAACTTTCTGACATCTGGATGGGATACCAAACTTCACCTTCCTAGGATGTACATCTGTATGATGACCACCACTTGTAAGCATTGGGGTATAAAACTGAACGTACGTACAAGATTCTAAGACTATCTCGCCACCATCCCAAATGCAGGTCATTACTTCTGACAGATTGTAATCATTTAGTCGTATGGTACCATAACTTTACTTGTCAGATCAGATAAATGCCCCTTTGGGGATCCTTACTTGTAAACTTTTGACTATTTTGCTAATTATTGTTGGATGTCAGCTAGGAGGCTAAGTGCGAGAGAGGTAGACATATTCTGTGCAAAGACTTGCCCAATAAGTACCTGATCTGTCTAGGCCCAGAACACGACTATAAATCCAGATTCATCTGTCGGTTGTTCATTCCAAAAGCTCTGTGGTCTAGGCTATCCACACTTAATAACCTTCCTCAAGACCCAGCATCTGAAATGCATGGCCTGCCCCCCACATCGGAAGGTCCAGACATCAGATTCCCACCTAAGAAAATAGACAGGAGAATACCTCCTCCTCTTCCCAATCAGATACACCTTCTAGACCCCATCTTACAGGCCGTAGTCTTAGAATCAGTAAAACCAGTGGTATGCCAATCGTCTTCTCATGAACCCTGTACTGCGACTCCACCATAGGCTGGTACTGCTCCCAGGGCCTTGCAGATGAGAGTGCTTCGATGAACTGCGACTCATTATTTCAGAGGGCCCTCAAGGAATCCCTTAGATCCTTATGCGGGAAGAGGTTCTTGGTTCCCAGATAGAAATCTCTAAGGCTCAGAACCCTTAAGCTTATTCAGGCAGACGTCACTATGAAAAATATTAGGAAAAACATTAAACATTCAGTGTCCCCTTCTGCATCCAGGGAGAAAGAATGGATTGAGTTTTCTTAGGTTATTTAAGGCAATCATGCCTCTGAAGTCATCGTATTTTGTGACTCAGCCTTTTCTGGCTACACCACATAAACAGGCCTTGGATTCTTCCTCCTCCGATGAGGAACCAGACAGGGATTTTCATCTTTCTCTCAATTAACTCTTCTTAGTTATACTCTGTAGAATAGATTTCCTCAGGTGAGGGCGATTCGCTCTCTCCAGACTCCCCCTGGAAGAAGCCTCCTTTGGAGTGACCTTACAAGGCATGATGAAACATATGACAGTCCAGACAGGTGTTGACTTGCAAAAGAGATACTACAACTTAATAGAGATGGGCACTTCTGCTTCTCCTCCAGTTCCCCCACTGCTAGATGCTTACTTGGATGCCTTTCATGCCAGTTCTTTTGCTCCAGATTTTCAGCCTCCTGCTCCAAAACGGCCAGATGAGTTCATCAGGAACTTTGTAGAACTTGAGTACCTCTAAAAAAAAAATCTCTGTTGCAAACCCAGCTGTGGTTTCCCTGGCCTCAGATAAACCTTTCAATTTGCTCTCTGGCACTAATGTTCTCCCCATTGACAAGGACAGTCAAGCACTGGATGGGGGAGTGTATACTTTCTCCACCTTAGCTTTTAGAGCTATAAACTACCAAGCTCACATGACCAAATACTTACTCTCTGTGCTAGAGATGTTAAAAAAGGCCATCACAGAGCCACAGACTGTGGAGTCAAAATAACACATTCAGTCTTCAGTGGCCCAGGGTTCTAAAATAACCAGGCACAGTATAAAATGCCGTTGTGATGCTATGGATGCCTTTTCCAAGGTGGCTGCCATTTGTTCAGTGATCAGGCAGTATTCCTGGCTGTGGGGTCAACCTCTTCCACATATTTTCAAGTCTAAGATTTTACTGTCCCTTGGATAACAATCTCCTTTTTAGCTCAGAAGCTGCCAGTCTCTTCAAGGCTTTGCAGGGACAGGTCAAAACAGTGAAAGATTGCTGTCAGGTTTTGCTACCTGCAGTTCCCAGTTACCATAGACATTATCCAGCTAATTCCACCTCCTTCCCCAAGAGGGATCCTAGAACTCATCGCAGGCAAAGTCAAATGCCAAAGAAAATATTCCCAGAAAAAACTCAGAGGAATACCCCTTCTGGGAGGCTTCACTTTGGTAGTAGACCCATGTGACTATTTGCCACTCGTCCCCCCTCCAAACCCTACCTCTACACTCCCCTTTCAAACAAGACTGTCTCCTTGCTCGTCTAGGAAGCACTAACTTCAGACAAGTGAGTCTTAAGCAGTATCAAGGAAGGTTATTCTTTGTCTTGGGAAAGCAGTCCAACTCCCAGGGAATATGTTCTCTTCCTTCCAACTAGATAACGCCTGCTAGACGCCATCGTACAAGACTTGCTGGACAAGGGATTTTTTTTTTTTTTTTTTTTTACATTTGTTTACTGGGAAATTCCGACTTGGAATGAAGCCAATTTTCAGTGGAGGCCTTGGAGAAGTGCTCCAGATGTATGTCTTTATAACATGGGAGGAAACCGGCGTACCTGGACAAAACCCATATGAACGCAGCGAGGGCATCGCTTCTCGGCCTTTTGGTGAAGATCAAGTGTAGTATCTACGAACATGCAGACTCCACATAGAAGGCACTCCAGCCGAGAATTGAACCGGAGAACCTCTTGTGAGGTGACAGTGCTACCGCAATTATAGAAGTTCCCACATCCTTTTATGAAAAGGAATTTTACTCCAGTATCTTCCTGTTCCCAAGAAATGTGGGTCATTGGAGACCCATTCTGGACCTTTCCAGGCTACATACCTTTCTGACAGTGCCCTCCTTCAAAATGCTGTCTTTACAAAACTTCTACTTTTCCTACTTCTTCGACCTTTTTTGGTCTCGTTAGACTAAAAGGATGCATCTGAAGTAGGAGAATTCATTTGTCAGCAACCTGTGGGTATGGATCCGATATCGGATCCGAACTGGCATGATTTATCCAGCTATGGATCCGAGCTCCTCTCTCCTCCCCTCGCTCATAATGCCCTGCTCTCCCTACATGACCTCAGATCTAGTTTGCCGCGCATGGTGACAGCTGGATTTTTCCTGAGCTAAGTCATTTTTCTTGTGAAAAATAGATTTTTTGTTAGTTTACATTTAATATCTGTGTGAAAGTTTTAGGTTTCCTATATATTTTATCTTTTTGGGCTTAATTTACTTTACCTTTTTTACCCTCCCCTCGCTGGTGGGTAGTAGTGTGTGTGAGTTGTCTTTGGGGCCTTGCGTGAGTGTGTAGTTTTTGTACTTTACTTTTTTTTTTTGTTGTTAAAAAAAAACAAAACAAAAAAAAAAACAAACAGCAGTATGTCTGAGGCCCCAAAGCCTATTTTCTCTAAATGCTCCGAGTGTGGCCATAAGCTATCCCCTGCTGATGGCCACACTCTGTGCGTTCGATGCCTTGGGGTTGAACACCTCACCTCTGGGTGTTCAATCTGTGCAGGGTTCAACCCCAGGGCATTGAAGGAGCGGAGGTCGAAGCTGGTCTTGGCGGGACTCTTGCCCCCGGACTTGGCTTCGGCCCCTGCCCCATTGGTGGTTACTGCTCCGGCAGTTCCTGCCTTGCCTGCTCCCCCTCCTCCTCCCGGGATTCAAACTCCCTCTAAGGGTTCAGAGGAGAGGGAAGCCAGGAAGAAGGACCGGAGAGAGAAGCACCACAAGCGGCGGGCCGAGACCTCCGTCTCGGCCCCACCGACTAAGCGGGCTTCTCCTCCGGCCTCTCTGGCTGCTGGCTCTCCTCCTCCTCGGCTCCGGTCTCCTTGTTTTTCACCGGAGCCTGAGGATGAGGAGACCCGACCTCCTTCGAGGCTATCAAGGCGGCACTCAAGGCCTACCTCGGTGGCCTCGTCGAGGTCTACCTACAGCCTCTCCGATGCTGATCTGGACCGGATGATGCGAAGGTTCATCCAGTCCCAGATGCAGATGGGAGTGCTCCTGCCCCCCCCCCTCTGGGGGGGGAGCTCGACCCCATTTTTCAAGCCCATAGCTCCTTCTCCGACCCGCTACCTGGGTTCGGAGCGCTCGGAGCCGGGCAGCTTTGGAGCCGGGGGTGGGTCGGCGCCGACAGTACTGGGTACTTCGGATCCAACCCTGCCCTTGAGTTTGTCGGATCCGACCTCTCAGAGCCTTGGCCCGAGCTTCGGATCTGAGGGACTCAGTGTGCCTTTGGCGCCGTCCCTGTCGGAGCGCACTGTTCCCTCTGATCCGAGGGGCTCGGCGCCGGCTCTGATCCACTCATCGGATCCAAGGGGGAGCCGACTTTCGGATCCTATTGTCGAGGCTGGCTCCCCCTCGGCTTTTGATGTGGTGGAGAGGGCTCTGTTGAGGGCATCCGGACCCCCGGCCCTTGCTTCGGCTCTGTCCCGCACTCCATCTGCTCTGGGCCAGGCTTCCATCACCCGGCCACTGAGACAGCCCTCTTCACTGCCCCAAGCAGTTCCCTTGGATCTGGACATTGCTGGTGAGGGCTCCTCGGACAGCTCCCCCCGAGGAAGCACCTCGCAAGCATACGTGTAAGAGGAGTCACATAGACTTCCCCGAATCTTTAACTGAAGACACTGACTTGGAGGAAGGGGAAGGCTCCCCAAGATCACCCCCTGAGGATGTCTCCTTTGGAGACATCATGGAAATGTTACGGATCAGAGGTGGGTGGTCTGCCCCAAAGTCTTCCTCTGACGAGTCCGTGTTCTTGTAGGCATTTGAAGCGGGCCCGTCTACCTCCTGGGTGTCCCCTCCTGCCGACCCCCTCATGGACCTTATTACCACCAGGGCGTGGAAGGAACCGGACACCGTGGAGCCAATCCCCAAGAGGCCCGACAGGATCCTTAGCCCCCCTGCTGACCGTGCCCACTGGAGCAAGGGACCCCCGGTAGATGCCATGTTGTCGGCAGCAGCCACTAAGAGGGAACTCACCCAGGAGAGTCCCTCAGTCCATCCCCCGAGCAAGGAGTCTCTGATGATGGACCGTTTGGGGAAGCAAATGTTTAGTTCAGCGACCTTCTCAGTGAGGGCGCTCAACTATTTGGCACATGTCATTAGGATGCAGCGCGATCTTATCAAGGAATACGCTGCATCCCCCCCAGAGTTCATGTCGGAGGAGGACAAACTTATGCACTCCACCCGTATGGCCACTCTTCGTTCTGTGACCAACACCTCTATGCGGTTACTTTCCCACGCTACCAAGGGAGCCGCTAGAGCTGCAGGAGCAGGCCTAGTCACAAGATGGCAGGCCTGGCTCCGCCACTGCGATTTTACGGAGCCCTTCAAGGCGTCATTCGCGAATGCCCCCTTTGAAGGTTCTGCCCTTTTTGGCAAGACGGTTCGCGAAACCTTGGTTCAGAGCGAGAAGGACGGGAAGATGCTGTCTGCCGTCGGAGTCCGTTTCTCTGTGCCCCAGAGGTCCTACTCTAGGAACCAAAAGGGCCAGAAGAAGATGTGGTTCCGGAAGTCGCAGCACTCCCAACCCGCTCCGGACAACCAGTCCTTCCGCAGCAGAGGAGGACAGGGAGGACGCCGCCCTAGGGGCAGAGGGGCTCCCAGGAACTTTGGGTCCAGGGAAACTTTCTCTGAACGGCCCACGCAGCAACGCTGAGGGGTTGCCCGACTGCTCCACTCTGGAGGCAGTCGGGGGACGTTTCTCGGAGCACCTAGCGGCATGGGAGTCCATTACATCGGACCGCTGGGTACTCCAGATTATATCCAGAGGTTACAAGATCCCCTTTCTTCATGTCCCAAAGTTAAAAACCCTCCCCGATGTTCCACCCGATCAGAGGGAGGCCGCTTCAGCAGAAATTGGCCATCTGCTGAGAAAAAGAGCCATCCAGCCCATTCCCCCAGACCAGATCGGATCAGGGTTCTACTCCAGGTTCTTTTTAGTGCCAAAAAAGACGGGGGACCTAAGACCCATTCTGGACCTGTCCCTGTTGAACCTGGCAGTTCCCACAGAGAAGATCCGGATGGTCACTTTGCAGTCCATCCTCCCCCTTCTAGGGGAGAATCACTGGATGTGCTCTATAGACCTCAAGGATGCGTACTACCACATTCTGATGGACAGACAATCCAGGAGGTTTCTTCGCTTCCGGCTGGGAGCCAGTCACTACCAGTTCAGGGTCCTTCCCTTTGGTCTCACCACAGCCCCCAGGTAGTTCACCAAAGTATTAGCAGTGGTTGCGGCCCACCTGAGGCTTCAGGGGGTGCAGGTCTTTCCGTACCTAGACGACTGGCTTCTCAACTCCCCAACAAGGCATCTACTCTCTTTGGCAAGAGACTCCTTTCTTTGTCTCCCTGGCTAGGCATCACGGTAAACATAGAAAAGTACAACCTGGTCCCTACTCAAATAATAGAATTTATAGGAGCCAGGTTAGACACGAGAAATTTGAGAGCCTTTCTCACAACCGACAGAGTTCGGAATCTACGACTTCAGGTGCGGGCCATCCTTCACTCCAGCTCAACACCTGCGGAATTGATCCTGAGGGCGCTAGGGTCTATGGCGGCAGCGATTACTCTTCTTCCCCTCGCCCGCTTGAACATGCGGGTACTTCAATGGACACTTCAGGTGCAATGGTCATTTCTCTCCCTCCCCCTGTATCATCCCATTGCAATCAGCAAGGCTTGCAAGCGGTCTCTCTTGTGGTGGCTCCATTCCCCGGACCTCCACAGGGGCCGCCCCTTTTGTGCATCTCCCCCTCTCGCCGCAGTGACCACAGATGCTTCCCGCCTCGGGTGGGGGGGGGCATTTTGCGGGCCGGACGGTCCAAGGCACGTGGAGCGATTCAGAGACCTCCCTGCATATCAGTGTTCTGGAGATGAGGGCGGTGCTCTTGGCGTTGCAAGCACTTCAAGCCCTCCTTCCCCTGGGAACAATTGCGATTCAATCAGACAACATGTCGGTGGTCTGGTACATCAACAAACAGGGGGGAACCAGGTCTTACCCTTTATGTCGAGAAGCCATGAGAGTGTGGGAATGGGCGATCTCCACCAACCGCTTTCTCATTGCAACGCATATTCCGGGTCGGACCAACATCCTGGCGGACAAGCTCAGTCGCACCATTCTCTCCCCGTACGAGACGTCTCTCAATTCTCAAGTAGCGAAACGTATCTTCGCACAGTGGGGGACTCCCTGTTGCAATCTCTTTGCTTCTCCCTTAAACGCCAAGTGTGACAGTTTTTTCGCTCTAATCCCCCCTCCAGGGGATTCTCCGAGAGACGCTGTGGTGCATGCTTGCCCTCCCGGTCTTCTTTACGCATACCCCCCCCTCTACCTCTGATGCTACAAGTACTTCAGAAAGCCTCTCGGTTGGGGTGCAGAATGATCCTCATTGCCCCGTTCTGGCCTCGACAGATCTAGTTCCCTTACCTAAGGTCTCATTCAGTGAATCCACCTTGGATTCTAGATCCCATTCCGGATCTGATATCACAACCATCGAACCTACCAACTCCGAACCTGGACAACCTGAAGTTGACTGCTTGGCTGCTCCAGTTCCACTCCTAATCAGGACTCCCGGTATCTAGTCCCCAGTTAAGGCCATTCTGGTAGCGGCCCACAAGCCCTCTACCAGAAAAATTTACCGCAGTAAATGGAAGCGTTTCTTCATTTGGGCAGAGCGGCAAGGCCTAGATCCTTTCACGGTTCCCTTTCCTTCGGTTCTAGATTTCCTTACTACTCTCTTTAATGATGGCGCCAGTAGTTCCACGGTCAATGTTCAGCTGGTGGCCATATCTCATTACCATGTTGGTCATGACTCAGGGTCTCTTATGTCAGCTAAGTTATGCAAAACCTTCCTAAAAGGCACCTTTTTGCTCAGACCCCCTGTCAAAGAAACTGTTCCCCCGTGGGATCTTTCCTTGGTACTTTAGGCCTTGACCGCTCCTCCCTTCGAACCTGCGGCCACAGTCGATCTTAAATTCTTGTCCTTTAAGACTGCTTTTTTGGTAGCCATTACTTCGGCTAAGAGAGTTTCTGAGCTTCAGGCCCTGTCCATGAAACCGCCTTATTTGATCTTTCATCCGGACCTGGTGTGCCTCAGGATCAATCCCTCCTTTCTTCCTAAAGTAGCTTCGGAAGTTAACATTAATCAGTCCATCAACCTCCCTGTTTTCTTCCCTAAGTATCAAAACAAAGGCGAATACAAGCTGCATTCCTTGGATGTTCACAGGCAGCTTCGTTTTTACCCTCATAGGACAGCTGGTCATAGGCAATCAGACCAGTTGTTCATTTCTTTTACCAAATTCAATCTGGGTAAACCAATTTCCAAAGTTTTTGTCACTCTGGATTTCTCAGTGTATTCTGTTGGCGTACCAAGCCTCTGGAAGGCCCGCACCGGAGGGAGTCCATGCTCATTCGACCCGGTCTGTCTCTACTTCAGCGGCCTTTAAGTCTAGGGTTCCTCTGGATGACATTTGTTCAGCAGCCACTTGGGCTTCATCTCATACCTTTATTACTCATTACAAGCTGGACGTCACGTCTAGAGGTAGAGCATCCTTTGGCTCCGCGGTGCTCCGGAATATCCTTCCATGATGGCCACCCAAGATTCAGGTTGCTGGGGACTCTGTCCCACAGGTTGCTGACAAATGAATTCTCCTACTTCAGATTTAGAAGTTATGTACTTACCATAACTTTCCATCTGAGTAGGTGGATTCATTTGTCTGCAACCATCCCGCCCTCCTATCCCCCTGGCCTTGTCAGTTCCTGCATAGGGTGTGTTACCCTTTAGTTAGGGTAGTTGGTGCAGGGCAAACTCGATCTGAGGTCATGTAGGGAGAGCAGGGCATTATGGGTGAGGGGAGGAGCTAGGAGCTTGGATCCATAGCTGGATAAACCATGCCGGTTCGGATCCGATATCGGATCCATACCCACAGGTTGCAGACAAATGAATCCACCTACTCGGATGGAACGTTATGGTAAGTACATAACTTCTAATTATCTCCATATCTCCATCTGCCGTTCCTGCAGAACATTTCTCAGGTTCTTTACTGGGTCGTCACATTTTTAGTTTACTGCTTTGCTTTTTGTAGTTCCAAGGGTTTTCACAAAATGTCTGGCTCCGGTAGTGGTTTTCTACTGCACTCAGGACATACATACATATCTTCCCTTACGTGAATGACCTTCTACTCCAGACTTTATCTAGGAATACTCTCTTCTAAAGCACTTTCATTACAATATGCAACGTTAGACTCTGGGGGTTCACCATCATCTACAAAAATCCTGGCTCATCCCCACCCAACAGCTGACCTTTCTGGGATGTAATCTGGACACGTTTGCCATGCATGCCTTTATTCATCAGCAGAAAGTCACCTCCGTAGCCAGTGTGTTCCTAATGCTTTCTAGCGAGGGTTCATTGCTTAGGCAGACAAGCTCAAGGCCTTGGGATTCATGGCTGACAAATTTTTTATGCTGCCCCTTGCCAAATTGCATATGAGGAAAATACAATGAGATTTGAAATGTGTGATCCTAGGGCTGTCACCCACTTGATAACATTCCCCTTCTTCCTTGCATCAGGAAGGAATTCCTTTGGTGGAGCAACCAGGTTACACTCAACTCAGGTCTCCTGTTCACTCCAGCCCTGCACAAACAAGTCTTGTTTACATGTGCTTCAAACAGAGCGTGGGGCACTTGGACGGAAGACCACAGAGTGCAAGGGGAGTGGCCTGTCTGGGTACTTAAAGAATACATCAACTTAAAGGAAAAGAGGGCACTTCTGCAAGTCTTGCAGATTTTTGCACATCTTTGGAAACCAGGCACTCTGCTGGTGCACACAGAGAACACCACAGTGATTTTGGTATATAAACAGGGAGGCACAAGATCCTGTCCCCACTACAGGCTAGCACAGGAGGCCTGGCAACTAGCCTCTCAGATGAATCTTACTCTACAGCGACATACATTTCTTCTCAGTAGAACGTTTTGTCAGACTTTCTAAGCAGGGACTTTGAGGGATCCACATGAATGGTCAATGAACACAGAGGTGTTCACAGCTATAATTCTAATATGAGGGACTCCTCAAATAGAGTCCTTTATCTCCTCCAAGCATCATCTGCCCCCACTTTTCTGCACAAGAAATCCATCATGTCAAGCCTGGAGGACAGATACCTTCTCTTTCCAATGGCCGGGAAGTTCCTTTATGCATATTCCCCTCAACCTCTGCTCCCAAGGTTCCTTTACAAGGTCCAGAAAGAATATCCAAATCTCCTGCTTCTGGCACCTTTCTGGGTAAGATCGCACTAATTCCCCCTCCTGTTTCACCTGTCAAAGAGAAATTACTGGAGAATTCCTCCAAAACAAGATCTAATCATCCAACAGAAATGCCAGCCTCTTCATCCCAATGTAACCTCACTTAGCCTAACCCTTTGGATGACAGAATTTGAATCCCTACAAGACGCCACTTTTCTAGAGGTGATTTGAATATTGCAAGAAGCCAGGAAGCCTAACACCAGAAAGCCTTATACAGCCAAGTGGAAGAGATTTTCCATCTGTTGCCTTAAGTGCATACTCCAACCCCTTCTAGCGGGCACCCCCACAGTCAGTACTCTAATACTTTTGTGACTTACTACATTCAAGGTTGGCCTGCTGTTTCATTAAGGCTCAGTTATCTGCCATTAATGCTTGTCTACCTTTGGTGCCCCATCTAATGCCCAGGACAGAGGTTAAACTTTTCCTAAGGAGAGGTTTACACCTTAAACCCTCAAAGAAACCTGACACCCCTCCTTGGCACCTTAATTTTGTTTTGAAGAGCTTACTTTACCCCCCCCCCCCCGAACCGGCTGCTTCAGTTACTCTAAAATTCTGCATTTGGAAAACAGTGCTCCTCCTGGCCGTGACTTCAGCCTCCAGGTCTCAGAACTCCATGCTGTCATAGATTTTCACCCTTCCTTATCTTCCACAAGACAGGGTAAGCTTTAGGGCCAATCCATCCTTCATGCCAAAAGTAGTTAGTAAGCTTACTTTCAACCAAGCAATCAGTCTGCCAACCTTTTTCCCCAACCCGGAGAATAGGTGGGAAAGGATGTTACACTCTTTAGACATTCACAGACAGTTGAGGTTTTACCTGGACAAAACTAAGGATAATAGAAAAATAGATCTTTTATGAATTCCAGCCTAGGACAACCAGTTTCCAAACAATCATTTGCTTCCTGACTCTCAAAGACCATCTCCTTCTGCTACTCCTACCATGGAAAGACTTTACCCATGTGGCCAAAAGCACACTTCACTGGAGTAGTGACATCATCAGATGCTTTCTACAAGGGAACTGGATACCAGGTCCATTTTAGAAGCAGCTGCCTCATCGTTTGTTCACACCTTCACAAAATGCTACAAGCGAGATGCCTTCTCCAATTCCAGGCCAATGTTTTCTAGAGCTATTGTGTCTGGCCTTTGGAATCCTTGTGTGCTTTTTCCTTTTTAGCCTACCACCCTCTCTGTTTGCAGCTGTGGGAATCATCTATCTGTTGAGTACTGTAATGGTGTCTCAGTCAGCACATAGTGCTGCTGTGTAAAAACTTAACGTAACAGTAGATGTCCTACTGATCACTGTTGCAGTATTCCTTCCCTTCCACCTTATCCCCCTTCTCTTTTCTCAACACTATGCCTTACGTACACAGACACATGCTCAGTATATCAGGATTTTACAGCCTTTCTGAGGAAGAGCTTGCTTACCCCTTTCAAACTAAGTCCCTCCTGACCTAGCTCCCTCTTCGGTTTTCTTCAGGCCACTGCTGGCTTGAGGATCTCGTACTGATTTTATACCCAGACACTTGTGAGCTGAGGTCATCACCTAGACATATGTCCTAGGAAGGTAAAGCTTTGGTTCTCCGGACAGATGTTGGCAAGCTACAACCCAGCTGTTAATACTGATCAGTAAGACATCTACTGTTATGATAAGGCTGTACACAGCTGTAATTTGTATACTGAAACTGTGCAGTTTCCACTTGAAAGGCATAAATTCTATTTTAGACAGTTGCACAGTTATTGACTTTTGTTTTCATTTTCAGATATTGTCAATAAAGAAACGCTAATCTTTGAAAACATTAGTTGCTTGTGGTTTATGAAATTATGAAAGAATGAATGAACAAACTTAGTTTAGTATGTTGTGGGTAGACTGTGTCACTGAATATTGTAAATTAACTGGTGTGTGTGTGTGTGTGGCCTATTAGCAACATTTCCTTTATCCATTTTTGTATTGGCTTACTTCTTAGAATCATTTTTGCAACTTTATGAATATAATATTCTCTATGGTGGTTGTTGTCTTTATGGATCTGTATCAAAAAACGTACTCTCTCCTTATTTTTTGCATCCCACCTTTCATTATCATCCCTTTCCACTTTGAATTATAACATTCTACTTGTGTTATTTCAGCCTTAACTATATAGTTCTAAAATATCCCTTCAACTCATGTACTCCAAAATCACATTGTTCTATTGGGAAGGTCAGATTATCTTTCTGCTTTCCATCACAGGTAAATTCCTTCAACTCTTTATTATTGTCCACAACTTCTCTGATTGATGTAAATATGGCTGGCCTGTATATAAAGCTAAAGTTATTGTTTTTTTGTTATATTTTGTCAAGTGTAAAATGATGTCTGCAGATAAAGTTAACTTTTCTTTATTAACCATACCAGTTATACCCTTGAATTCCTGAGTCACTTATTTTTTTCCACTGACTCTAAATATAAAGCAAATAACAAAAAGGAAACGGGGCACCCCTCCCTGGTTCCTCTGTTCAAAAACAACTCAATGGAGAGGAACCCCAACACACTTTAATTTTCGCTTCCAGTCCCTCATATGTCCTCCTATTTGACCTTATAATTTTTATCAGGGAATGCAAATGTTTCCAATGCCCTACTCATAAAATCCTAGCTTACTCTGTCGATTGCTTTCCCAACAACAGTGGTGTTTTCTTGCATTCTTCTTACCTCTGGATCGTCATTGTTCTATTAATGTTGTCAAATGTTTGCCTCCCCTCCACAAAATTGCATTGATCCATATCTGCCAGTTTTGACAACACTTTTGCCATTCTTTTAGCCATTATAGACATGAACACTTCATAATTGTGGCTTGGAATCAAATTGGGCCTATATAAAACTGGATCTGATGGGCCTTTACTATATTTGGGTATTACAGCCACCACAGGTTTCTTCTGTAATGTTGTTGCTGCTGCAGCTTCTACTTTTAAAATACTGTTAAACAAATCCTTTCAGATTTTTATCATTTTCTTCCCTCCTAGCTTCCAAACTTCCACAGGAATACCATCTATTCCTGGGGATGTTCATGTAGATTGGTTATACATCACCATTTTTATCTCGCGTCCTCCTAGCCTGTTAGTAATTGAGCTTCATCTACCTCTAACCTTGGCATATTTAATTCTTCCATAATTATTTCCATTTGTGGTATTTTCTTGATTACTCCGTTTCTCTACTTTCATAAAACACATATTTCACAGGTTTTCATAAAATTTCACAGGTTTTCATAAAATTTCTGAAGTATTCCTAATACCCCTACATACAGGATCTCTGGCTAGTTTCTTTGTTATAGGCTCCCTAAGCTTGACAACAATCGTTTCTACTTCCTGTTGCCTGAGCCATTGTGCTAAAAGCTTTCATGCTGTAGAGTTATTTTCAGAAAACAGTTGCTTAACAGCAACCTTTCTAAACTCATGTATTTTATCCAGGTGATCCCTTATTTTCTCTTTAGCACTGTGCAGTTGCAGCTCTGCTTGTTCTGTGAGGTTCCCCTTATTCTACAGTACTTTAACATTTGTCAGTCCCTCTATAAATAATTCTTGCTACTTCTTAACCATATCTCTTTTTCTCTTATTTCTACCTTATTTTAAGCTCCGTTTCATTTTATCACACTCCCTAGCTATATTTTCTGAAAATTTGTATCTTCCCTAATAACTCCAGAATAATTTCCACTATCCAGTCCTTAAAGATCTGAAATAGTTAATGGATATGCATCAAAACTTTCAATTAAATGTACATATTCCTGTAAAATATAATTTCTGCCTAGCCTAGCTCATGTTTTGTACCATAGGGAATAATATTGAAATTATCTCCAAGCTCCTACTACTGAATTTGCATTTTCCATGTCAAATATTTTTTATAAATTTCTTCAAAATTCCTACTCCCTTTTGTTATATTTTCCCTTCTAGGCCCCCAGATACATCCTCAATGTTGCAAATCAAATTCCAGTCCTCAGTTATAAGTAATATTCCCTGATGAAAGCTGATTGTTTTTATAGAATCTTAAGTGCCATTGTAACAGTTTCTGGTGGAATATAAATACATGCCAGAGTAATTTTCCTCCCTTGCCATTAGCTCTTACTACTACAAATCTACTATTATCTTTTTTCCTCTTTTTATCACTGTTGGAGCTGCACTTACCAGGTAGTATAAGTACTGCCGTTTTCCTTTGTCCCAGATATTCTACTGAATAACCATACTGAAATCCTTTTTTTATCGAATTCACCTGTAGCATAGCTATTTGCACTCTGCATATTTTAATATAATTCTCTACTCTTTTTTTCTTTGTATATACATATGAGACTATTTATGTTCAAAGATAGTATGGAAAGTGTTGCCATTTTGTTAAGTTATTATTCCCACTTGTTATGTACAATGGCTTTTTTAATATCTAGTTTCAGCTTTTATGTTATGTATGCAAACACTAATGTTTGGCAGGTTGACATTTTATACAGTTGTTTCTTGTCATATCCATTTGAATCTGTCACGTCTTACAAGACTTTTTGTTTTAATGAAAACCCTCAAACAAAATAACACCTGCCCAGAACACCCCATAAAATATTAATTTAATACAAACACACAAAACTATATCGATCCTTAAATAATGAAGTTTAACCCTTTTATTAGGAGCAATTGCTCCAGACTGACAGTTGCAGTCAAAGCATTAAATGACCTGTAACTAGGGATTTGATGATGTCATTTTCATTCTTTCTCAACGTATGGGTCTCAGATCCAATCCTTGAATCCTACTCAGCCAATCTCTGGATCTGACTCTCAAGCTCCTCCCTTTACCCACCTTGCTTGCCAGATTACTTCAGATCTTGTTTGTCATCTGAAGTAGTTTACTTCATTTGGTCTTCAATCTGTGGGATACTGGATCCGTATCGGATCTGAGCCGGGAATTTCACTAACATCTGCTCAGAGCTTCAAGCTGCTCTCCTTACCCATAATATACCTCCACTACCTTCCAACCCCCAGATCTCATTTGCCCCGGCTTGCCTGAAGCATCGTGATCTCCTGAGCTCCAAGTTAGTGAGTGAGTTTTTGCTTTTTAAGCAACTTATTTCTAAAAATTTTCAGTGTAGGTTATTTTTTCTTCTCCTTTTTCCTTCTCTAGTGTGTTTTCTTGTACAGTCATGGCTGACCCCAAGCCTGTATTTAAAAAATACACTGAGTGTGGCCATAAATTGTCTCCTGCAAATGGCCACACTGTGTGATGTGCTTGGGCGTTGCCCACTTTAGTACAGATTGTACTATCTGCGCGGGTTTTAACCCGTGCGCTAAGGACAGGAAGGTGCTAAGTTGGCCCTCAAAGGCCTTCTTTCCACTTCTGAGGCAGCTGCAACGTCCACGGGTTTGGTCACAGTGGCTATTGTGGCCGCCTCTCCTTCCTCTCCTGCCTTTGCTTCTCCTCCCTACCAGGCTGGGACTCAGCCTCCTGCTTCTAAGCCTGTGTAAATTGAGTGGAACAGGGGCAGAGAGAAGGAGAGAGAGCACAAGGACCGGCACTCTTCTAAGCCAGAGAAAAGCAAGAGGTCTCCGGACCTTCCATCTACTCCCACCAAAAGTCAGGCTAGGATCCATGACTCCCCTCGGCTCCAATCTTCGAGATTTTGCGCAGAGCTGTAGGAGAAATGTCCTCCATCTAGGGCCTCGGATCCTCGACCCACCAGGTTGGAGTCTGTGGCCTCGTTGAGATCCACGCTTAGCTTATCGGAAGTTGACATGGATAAAATGATGAGGAGGTTCATTTGTATAGATGGGGGTCTTGCCAGCCCCCTCTCCCTCTGGATGGGGGAGCTCACTTCCCTTTTTCACACCAATTTCTCCTTCTTCGATCCGTCCACCTGTTTCGGAGTACTCTGATCTGGGGATGGCCTTAGTCAGGGGGTCGGAGCTGACAGTACCAGTTTCCTTGATGCCAACTGGCTGGAGCATGTCAGATCCGACCAGTTCAGATCCAAGTGGCTCTCTGAGCTGGAGCTTGGGTGTCAGATCTGAGGGAGCGGAACTTTTTTCATCGGCTCTGGCATTCTCAGTCCACGTTCCCTCCCTCGGAGCTCTGTCCACTGCAGGCCCTGCTCCACTCCTTGCTTCGGATCCAGGGAGAGCAGTTTCCATTTTGGTACTCCAGGAGGGTTGTTCTCCCACTGTGTTCGACGTGGTTAAATGGTTCTGTCCACTGGATCAGGACACTTGACTATCTCCTCGGATTCTGCCTCGACCTCCTCGGCTCTGTCTACGCATCCCATCATTTTACTGGAGGGGCAGCTCGTGCTCGAGGAGCCCCAGATGGCTCCCCTTGAGGAGCAAGTGGCTTGCAAGTTCCCCCTGGAGAGCTCCACTGGAGACTTGCCTCACAAGCACACGTGTAAGAGGAGGCACTTGGTCTCCCCCAAGTCCCTCACCGAAAATACGGATTTGGATGATGGGGAAGGTTCCCCCAGGTCAGCTCCCGAGGATGTTTCTTTTGGAGACATCATGGAAATCGTAGGCCAGCAGGGAGGTTGGTCCACCCTCAAACCTTCTTCTGACTAATCTGTGTTCTTGGAGGCTTTCGGCACGTGCCCATCTACTTCCTGGGTGTCCTCTCCCACAAATCCCCTGGTGGACCTGGTCACCTCGTGGGCCTGGAAGGAGCCGGACACAGTGGAACCAGTCCCTAAAAGTCCTAATAAGATCTTGAGTCCACCATTAGATAAACCCGTGTGGAAAAAGGGCTCCCCTGTAGATGCTATGGTGGTAGCAGCAGCCACAAAAAAGGAACTAGCCAAAGAGAGTTCCTCGGTTCATCCTCCTGATCGAGAGTGGCGAATAATGGACTGCTTAGGGAAGCAGGTTTATGCATCAGCAACCTTTTCCATTAGGAAGCTGAACTACCTGGCCCATGTCTTGAGACTCCACCGTGACCTAGTCAAGAGCTGAGTCTCCCCCTAAGTCTATGTCGCAGGAGGACATGGACTCGTTCTCTGCGAGGATGGTCATTTTGAAAGCGGCCTCCAACATGTCCATGCGACTCCTCTCACATGCCACTAAAAGAGCGGCTAGGGCTGCTGGGTCCAGCGTGTTCATAAGGCGCAATGCCTGGCTCAGACTATGTCAGTTTTTGGAGCCTTTCAAGGTGTCCTTTGCCAATGCCCCTTATGATGGCTCTACTCTCTTTGATAAGACCGTCAAAGAGACTTTAGTCCAGAGTGAGAATGATAGGAAGACACTGTCTGCCATCGTAATCTGCTTCCCGAACCCTCAAAGGTCCTTTTCCCGGAATCAGAGTGTGCAAAAGAAGATGTGGTTCCAGAAGTCACAATATTCCCGGGACACTCAGGGCTCTTCTTCTCCCAGAGACAGAGGGGGACAGAATGGATAGCGGTCCAGAGGCAGAGGGGGTCCGAGGAATTTTGGGTCTCGAGAACCCTTCTCGGACAGCAACACAGGAAATTTCCAAGCTTCTAGAAAAACGAGCCATCGAACCCATCCCTCCAGATCAGTCTGGATCGGGCTTCTACTCCAGGTTCTTTTTGGTGCCAAAGAAAACGGGGGACTTAAGGACCTATCTACCTTGAACCTGTCAGTTGCCAAAGAAAAATTCTGGATGGTCACACTACAGTCCATCATGCCGTACCTGCAAGAGAGCGACTGGATGTGCACGTTAGACCTCTAGGATGCCTGCTATCACATAAAGATGTGCAGAAGCTCCATGAGGTTCTTCTGCTTCTGGCTAGGAGTCCATCATTACCAGTTTTGAGCCCTACCCTTTGGTCTCACCACAGCCCCCAGGGTGCTCACCAAAGTGATGGCGGTAGTAGCGGCTCACTTGAGGCTTTAGGGGATTCATGTCCATCTGTACCTGGATGATTGGCTCCTCACTGCTCACACCAGGCATCTACTTTCTCAAATCAGGGATTATTTCTTAAAGTTTGCTTTTGGGGATCACAGTCAGTGCGTCCAAATCACTTCTAAATCCTGTCCAGGTGATAGACTGCATTGGGGTAAGGATAGACACCTTACAGTGCAAAATCTTCCTGACCTTGGAGAGAGTACAAAACCTGAAAAAAAATGGTTGCATGTCTCTCTGATCTACCGTTCACATCTTCTATCAGCAGAATCAGTGTTGAGGGCCTTAGGTTCAATGGCAGCAACCATAACGCTTCTTCCGTGCGCCCAGTTACATATGAGAATTCTAGAGTGGACACTGGCTGTACAGTGGTCCATATTGGAACTTCCATTATCGTATCCAATACACCTCAGTCGAGTCTGTCGGTCATCCCTTCTATGGTGAATGTGCTCTCCGGAAATCTTGGAGGGCCGACCCTTTGTTTCAGCCCCTGTCCAAGCCACAGTGACCACGGACACCTCCCAGCTCAGGTGGGGGAGGGCATTGATTAGGCAGGACAGTCCAAGGCCTGTGGTCCCCTGTTGCACATAAACGTTCTAGAGATGAGGGCGGTCCTTTTGGAGTTACAGGCCCTTTATTCCTTTCTTCCTCTGGGAACTATTGCAATTCAATCAGACAACATGTCAGTGGTCTGGTACATCAACAAACCGGGAGGAACCAGATCTTACCCCCTTTGTCGTGAGGCCATGAGAGTGTGGGAATGGGCGATTTCCACCAGTCGCTTTCTCATAGAAACACGCATTCTGGGACGGTCCAACATTCTGGCGGACAGGTTAAGTCTGACTATTCTGATACCTTATGAGTTGTCTCTGAATCTTTCAGTAGCGGAGCAGATCTTTCTGGAGTGGGGTCAGCCTTGCTGTGATCTCTTTGCATCTTCTTCCAACATAAAGTGCTGTGAGTTTTTCGCTCTGAACCCCCTGCTGGTGGAGTCCCCAGATATGCTCTTGTCCATGCTTGGCCTCCCAGTCTTCTGTATGCTTACCCTCCAGTACCTCTACCTCTTATTCCGAGGATTCTACAGAAAGCTCGTCGATTGGGGAGCAAAGTGAATCCTCATTGCCCCTTTTGGCCTCTCCAGGTATGCTTTCCCTTCCTTTGCTCTCAACTTCTGGCTCCGCCCTGGATCTTGGATCCCTTCAGGATCTGATTTCACACCCATCAGGGGTTTCTCATCTGAACCTGGACAGTTTGAAGCTCACGGCTTTGGCTGCTCCAGTTCCCATGATCGTTAGGACTCCTGGATTATCCTCTTCAGTAAGGTCTATTCTGGTGGCTGCTCATAAGTCTTCAACCAGGAAAGTTTACTGCAGCAAATGGAAACATTTTTCTTTTTGGGCTTCTCAATGGAGTTTAGACCCTTTTACGGCTCCTATTTCTGCCATTCTTGATTTCCTAGCTAATATTTTTCAACAGGGAGCAAGTTCTTATACTATCAAAGTTCAATTGGCTGCCTTTTCTCATTTTCACGTGGGTGAGAATTCTGCCTCTTTGGCCTCCTCCAGACTGTGTAAAGCCTTTATCAAACTGACCTTTCAGTTACGCCCCCCCTGTCAAGGATCCTGTTCCCGCATGTGACCTTACTATGCTTCTTCAAGCTTTTGTCGCTCCGCCTTTTGAACCTGCTGCAACCACAGATCTTAAATTTTTGTCTTTGAAAACAGCATTCCTGGTGGCTATCACTTATGTTAAAAGGGTTTCAGAAATGCAAGCTTTGTCCATCAAAGTTCCATATATGATTTTCCATAAAGACAGGGTTTCCCTTTGGACCAGTTTGTTTTTTTATTCCTAAGGTGGCATCACAAGTTAACATCAATCAGACCATTAATTTACCTGTGTTCTTCCCTAACTTTGCTAACAAAATGGAATACAAACTCCACTTGTTAGATGTTCTTAGACAGTTATGATTTTATTTACACAGGACCAAAAACGTCTGTAAATCTGATCAGTTGTTTATGTCCTTCTCTAAACCCTTTTTGGATAAACCTATCTCCAAGGTCACTATTGCTAGGTGGATTTCCTTGTGCATCCTTTAGGTCTATAAGGATAATTTTTTCTAATGATTCAGTTGTGATTGCGTTCTGTCATGCTCTAGGTTTTCAGTTATTAGGTTTTGTGAATAGAAAGAATTTACTTTCCTTTTTGGTATTAATATTATCTCTTTAGAATCCTTTCTCTCTACCCCTTTCAGTTTTCTTTCTAAACTTTTATTCTACTTATTAGAGGTATTTATGTTACCATAGTTGGTATTAGCCTTCCTTTCCCTTACTTAGGTAATTTCTCTTTTGTTATCTTTGTTGGTACAAACTTCTTTCTGTCAATTTAAAAAAAAAATAAAAATTGTATAGGAATTAGTATCTTGTTGCTGCTGTTTGTCATTTTAGTGTTGGTATGGCTGATAAGCCTACTGATTTTAAGAAGTGCACTTCCCTTGGATATAAGATACCCAATTTTGATGCCTACAGGGAGTGCATCTATTGTTTAGTTCCTTCTTATTTGCAGGTGCCCTGCAAGTTATGTGCTGGCTTTAATTTTGAGGACAATTAGTGACAGCCGGAATAAGTTGAAGTTTTTCCAAGGCAGATGTGCTCAGGATGATGAGGAAATTCCTTACAGCACAAATTTACATGGGGTGCTGATGGTTATGTATCCCATTGGATCCTTGAGCCTTCAGCCATCTTCACACTGCATAGTAACTTCTCCAGTCTGACCCACTGTTTCAGAACCATTGAATTCAAGAGCGCTGTGAGTCATAGTGTCAGATCTGAAGATACCACCTTTTTCTTTGGACCTGATGGTTCACTGACCCATTTGGCATTGATCCCTACTGAGTAAGACAGGTCTCAGAGGCGAAATGTTGGCACTGGATCGGGGGGGGGGGGGGTTTGACTTCAACTCAGAGGTTTTCAGAGCTGTCACTTTACTTGATGCCTGGTGCTTGACAGCTCTAGTCAGACTCCCTTCTCGGAGGGAAGAGCCAGAAGGGGTGGAGAAAGGCTGAATCGAGAGTTTTGGCTCTGGTTAGGTTGACTTCTACTTCTCCAGGATGCTGTGGCTTTGAGTTAGTGGAGAGGATTTTCTCCAGTCCCAGAGAATCATCTACTCTCTCTTCCTCTGATCATGTACCCATTACCCAAATGGATTTGAGCTTTAAGTCTTGGCATCTCTACAGGGACAGTTAGCTCATAAGAACTTCCAGATAGTTCCTGTTCAGGAACTCCTTGTCTCTTCCGATACATCTCCAGAACATCCCACTAAAGAGGTTCACTGGAAGAGAATGTGCAAGAGGAGGCACTTGAATTCCCCTCTGGAATCTTTAACTGAGGACACTGATTTTAATGAGGGAGAAGGGTCCCCTAGGTCCTCACCTGAAGTTGTCTCCTTTGGAGACCTTTAAAAAAGATCCTTTGCCAGAAAGGTGGTTAAGCTTCTCTAAGCCCTTCCCAAGAGGAATCTGAGTTCCTGCAAGCCTTTGGTACTGGCCCGTTTATGTCTTTTGTTACCCCCCCCCGGCGGATGACCATATAGATCTTGTCTCCTGCCGGGCGTTGAAGGAACCAGACACCATGGAGCCTGTCCCCTGCCAACCAGACAAGGTTCTAGGTGCCCCCAAAGATGGGCAGTTTTGGCGTAAGGGAATCCCTATAGATGCTGTGGTTGTGGTGGCATATGCATCTGTGTTGTCTGTTTTCATTCTTCCTCAACTCCCCACCCTCCTTCCCCTATTCTTATCCTTTGGGAGCGACCTGATGAGGTTTATGGAAACCATTCTTCACAGTGTGAGGCCCTCTCTGTCTCTATTCTGTTTTCTTCTTATAATTATATTTATTATTATTATAAGCATTTATCCTTCAGGCATGTTTATCAGCAGCAAACTCAATCTGAGGTAATCTGGCAAGCAAGGGACATTATGGGTCAAGAGAGGAGCTCAAGTGTTGGATACAAGAATCTAAGAGATTGCAGAGTTGGACCAGAGGTTCAGATCCAGGAATCATACATTGAGGAAGAATGAAAATGGACAACACAGATACAGATGTATAGTTATGGTGAGTACCTAACTTTAAATCTGATGTCAGTTTTCATTCTGTCCTCAACTGTTGGGTTCAGATCTGAACCTCAGATCTGACTCGAACGTTACTAAAGCTTGTGGTAACCAAAAAACTCTCAAGCTTCTCCCTTACCCGTAATGCACCAACCCCTAACATTCCTCAAATCTTGTTTGCTGCTTTTCACGTAAGATGTGGTCAACTATAGCTCTCGAGTCTTCACAAGTTATTTAGGCAGATAGGTAAAAAAATTTCTTTAAAATTTTATATTTCTTGTCTTTGATTATCCCTTACCCTCCTATGTTTACATACACTGCTTACCATTGTTAGTAATCCTTTTCCCTGCTTTTGCTTGTGTATTTTCTTAGACGCCATAGTTAGTGAATTTTATATTTCTAGCTTTCGCTTTTACAAAAAAAAAAAAAAAAAACTCGTTATTATGTTGTGGGGTTTTTGTGTTTATCTTAATATGGCTGAGAAGGGTTCTTCCGGCTTTTAAAAATGCTTGGTGTGGCCACAAGTTGTCTAGTTTTGATTCCCATACTCTGTGTTTATGGCCTAGGTCCATAACACTTGCAGGATGATTGCTCTATCTGTCACAATTTTAATCCCAAAGCTCTTGTGGAGAGAAAAAAAATGATTTTTGAATGGCTTACTACCTTCTTCCTTCGGTGAGGCTATCGGTAGGGCTGAATCACCCAAACCAAAATCTAAGGATATGAAGTCTCTCATTCCAACTACTTCCTTGGCTCCATCTTCTGAGCCCTCCAGGAAGAGGTCTAAATTGGATTCAAGGAGATCTCAATCCTCTTCCCCCTCTGGTCCGAAGAAAACTAAGTTAACGGATCCTACATCCTTGGATCTGAGCAAGAAACTGTTGAGTCTGACTGCTCCAGATTCTGTTGTCTGGTCAAGGACACAGTATTCTCCACTGGTTTATCCAGTACCTTCCAGGCTGCCTTCCCCATTTATGGAAAGGCACCGTACAAAGCCACCTTGTCTGGCCTCATCTTGCTCATCCAAATGTTTGACTGAAGAAGATGTGGATCAGATAATGAGGAAGTTTCTCTCATAGGATCATAGGAAGTTACTAGGCTAATGGCCATAGGGCCCTTACAAGCCTAGCTAAGTTCTGCCCCTGTTTCCATGATCAGCACCTATTGCCTTGTCCAAGAGAGACACAGGTGAAACCCCCAGGGTGAATTTACAATTACCCATTCAGTCATCCAGATTGTTCTTGAAGAGGGCCAAAGAGGTGCTCTGCTTGACATGAATTTGCGAGTCTGTTCCACAGGTACAGTAATCTCTGGGAGACAAACCTGTCCCTCCAGCAGATTCTATTAATATCACATACCAGGTTTAAGGTCTTCAAAGCGAGTAACCCATGAGCCATTGTACTTGCAGATATGCAGTGTTTCCAATAAAGCTGAGTCAGAGATTGCCTTGCACACAAGGCAGAGATTGCCTCTGAGTAGTCTGTATGAAACTGAGTAAAGTGACAGTGATTTCAGCCAATCCACATAGGATGGATGGTGAACACCTTGAATCCTCCTTGTGAGGAACTTTTATGGTCTCTGCAATTGCCTCGGGTGCCTGGAAAGGTACATACCAAAAGGGGCGTTGCACTTAATTATTGGTCTAATGAGGGAAGAGTACAGGGAGGTTATAACTTTTCTTCTGGAGGCGATGCCATTGTTTACAAGATGAGCAGTATAGCATGCCCTTTTTACCAGTGTGGAGACATGATGATCAAAGGTAAGGTTGCTGTCAACCTGTGTGCCTAGGTCTTTCACTACTGAGTACATGCTTAGGGTGTTTCTTTTGATGTGGTTGTTAGCAGGAACATCACTCTTAATGAAAGGGATGATGATGCATTTTTTTGCACTGAGTTGAAGGCCATGTCTTTGGCACCAATCATTTGTTTGCGCAAGACCCTCTTGTAGTATGTTGACATTGTATGGGGATTCTGTCACCTCTCCCACTTTGCAGTTATCAGCAAACCTTGTCAGCCACAGACCTTTAGTTATTGCTTGTACATCAGAGAAATAGATTCTGAACAGTAGTGGTCCCAGGACTAATCCCTGTGGAACATCACTGGTTACGGGTCTGCTGTTGGAGGTGGAGCCAGTTAGCAACCCACCTAACAATATACGGGTTGATACCTAGCTGGGGGGGGCGTTGTCAATAATACCAGAGTTGGGGAGTGGTATCAAAAGCATTGGCCAAGTCTAGGTAGAGTGTATGCACAGTTTTCGCTCATTCAGGGCTCTGGTGACTGTCTCAAAGAAGTCCACCAAGTTTAACAGGCATGATTTTCTTTTCACAAATTCAAACTGAGTAGGGTTATGTGTTTAGAGATTACCTATAACTTTATTGGTAAGATGTTATCGGGTCCCATAGATGCTGTGTTTTTGACCTTAGAGAGGACATTTACGACTTGTACTCTAGGGATAAAAGGTGAGAGACAATGGGAAGGAATGTCATGGGGTTAATGTGGTGAGGACAGGGAGTGAAGTTTTCATAGAAGCTGTCCGCTAACCGGTTTTCTCTGTCCTTAGGATCAGTGTATGTGGTATCATTAACTACCAGTTCGGCGCAAATCTGGGTCTTACCTTTTAGGCCATGGATGTAACTAATGAGCGCCTTATTGTTGCCATTAGTTGAGGATGCTAATTTGGATTCATAGTTTGCTTTGAAGGACTTCACAAGAAGTCTTATTTGCTTGTTTAAGCTGAGGAGGGAGTGTTTCCAGTTTAGAGCATGCTCCCTCTTACTTTTGGACAAGAATTTCTTCCTCTTATTGTAAAGCCTGTTAATGGCGGTTGTCCATCAGGCAGGATTGCTCTTCCTTGAAGAGCTTGTTTTGGTTCTGTCAGGTACGGCCACTTCAATGCAGTTGTACAGGTGTTTGTAAAAAGAATTGGTGTAGGACTCTACATAGTTGCCAGTTACATCTGAGAGGGGAAGTGCAGTGAAGCTATTTATACTACCTCTTAGAAGGATATAATCTGCTTTGGAGAAGTTCTTTATTTTAGTTGCTGGTTGGGGGGGGGGGTCTGATGTGATAATTTGAGTGCGACTTATTTGTGGTCAGATCTGACAATGGAAGACATCATGGTGGGGGTGCTACAGAGGTCCCCCGTAAATCAGTGTGTAGCGTGTATGTGCTATATCTTTAAGAAGTATGCGAGGCTGTGCATACATGTATAAATTCCAGACGTGCACTCCCTAGTGCCATTTTGTAGAAGCAGGCAGAGTGAGCATGCATGATCGCAGTTGTTAGTTTGTATATAAGTTGCTTAAGTTATAGTCCGTAAGCCTCTGTAAATGATGCATTTGTATAAAATAAAGCTGCTTGAACAGAACCCACCAGGACTCATTTATTCATCTCCTAACCCGAAAGCGACATGGTGTCCGAACCGGAATGGAAGAGAGAAGAATATTTGGAGCCATGAGATGTAAAGATGACAGCGAAGGTAAAATCGAGAGAAAAGAGTACAATCATAACCAGAAGGAATCAAAGGTAATGAGAAGTAATACAAATTGTTTACCCGATGCGGAGGAACGCAAAAAGGGGCATTACAAGGGCACAAACCACATTATCAGGCAAGTGGAAAGTACAAAAAATTTTAACTACAGAAAATGCTTAAGATAAAAGTATTTGATGAACCGATTAACAGTAAAGCAAAAAACAAGAATGTTTAAAGTAAAACGAGTGTGTTTAAGGCAGAGTTGGGCATGTTTAGAATAAAGCGAGCACAAGAAGAGTACATTGGGCATAAAAAAAAAGGGGGCTTAAACTAGCAAAACGAATATAATATGTGAAACAAAGGGCACATTAAGCAAAAATAAAGCTAGGCGACTGTATATGTTTGGGCATAACTTTGACTTCGTATTGTATCAAGGGCGTAATTAAAGTTATTTGAAGTATTTCAGTGTGTGTAAAAGTGCTTACAGTGTGTGCTTATTACTGTGAATGTATTTCAGAGAGTTCATTGCGTGCAAAGTGCAACTATTTCATGCAATCCAGTCAAAGCATAGTTATTTCGAAGAAAAGCTCATGTGCTGGGTGTGTTTATTTGCAAAGTGTTGCCATGACATAGTGCTTCTTGTACTGTGAAGAGTTGCCTAGCAAGGTACCGCCATTCTGGGGACATTTCAGTGTGCTGTATGCAGTTATTTGCAAAGTGTAATTACTTCTAAAGCTGTTGAGTTTTGGGGAACAGATGTTCGATTTATTCGCATTGTACAGTTGCTTGATATGTTTCTTGCATTGATAAGAGGTGCTTTCTTGCAAAAAGACAATATTACGAAAGTATTATAGTGCTCGTGAATTACTCAGTTGCATTTGTAAAGTTCTTGAATGTTTCTTAAAGTTTTGACCTTAACAAGTGAATGCCGCATGACATTAACATTTCTACCTTTACCAATTCTGAAAATATAGCAAGTGATGATAAATGACTTCATTTCTGCCTTTACCAATTCCAAAAGTATAGCGAATGATGGTAAATGATTTTAGTATTTCTGCCTTTATCAATAAAAGATTCCCAAAATATCGAAAAGCCCAAGAAATTATTTTGCAAAGCTCCGTAAAGCATCGGACAGTCCGAAAAGCTATTTTGCAAAGTTCTGTAAATCACTGAAAGCCTGATAAAGTTATTTTGCAAAGTACAGTAAAGCGTCCTGAAGTCCGAGAAGTTATTTTGCAAAGTTCAGCAAAGTAAGAAAACACCTGAGAAGTTTTTCGCAAAGTCCAGTCATTCGAAAGTGCTACAAGTTCGTTCATTTGCATAATTCCAGTAAGCTTGACAAAAGAAAGTATAAGTTCAGAGCACAAAGGCATTGAGCAAGTACTGTTTATGCCAGTAACTTGTGCACGTGTGTTTGTGTGTATTTGTGCATATTTGCAAGATCCTTCGCTGGAATGTGTTATATGGCAGACAGATTTCGAAAACCAAACCACTTGTGTTTGATCAGAATATTGCAGAGAACTGGTGAATATTTGAGCAAGAGTACAATATTTTCATACAAGCAGCTTATGCAGATAGAGATGCATGTACTAGGGCATTCATTTTGCTAAACCTAGCAAGGTCTGAGGCCATAGAAAGAGAGCATTCAGTTGTGTATGTACCAGATGAATGTTACATTAGAGAGGCATTTGTTTTACACAGATCAGAAACCAGGGGAAACATTTGCAGCTTATAGAACTGTCTTGAGAAACAGAGCTAAAATGTGTTGGTTTGATGATTTAAAAGATGAGCTGGTAAAGAACAGGCTTGTTATGTGGTATCAGGGTTGCCAGACGTCCCTATTTGGGCGGGACTGTCCCGAGATCAGCAGCCTGATCCTGAGTCCCGCCCTGCTGGTTTAAATCCAGGCCAGCCTCCGCTTTGTTTGTTTTTTTTTTTTTGATTGGCCCGTATACCTGGCATACGGGCCAATCAAAAATGGCTAAACACGGAGCTTCTTGTGTTCCGCATTAAACATGAGAAGCTCCGTGTTTAGCGATTTTTGATTGGCCCATATGCCGGTGTACGGGTCAATCAAAAATCGCTAAACACGGAGCTACTTGTGTCGAATGCGGAACTGCAATGCATTAAACACGAGAAGCTCCGTGTTTAGTGCAGAGCTACTGTTCTTTAATGTGGAACTGTGTTCCGCATTAAGGACCTTTTTTTGGGTCTTCACTTGCCGTGAGAGACCTTCCTTTTTTTTTTTTTTTTGTCCCTACCTGGGAGGCTGGAAATCTGGCAACCCTGTGTGGTATTAATAGTGCAGCTCTGAGAAAGATTTTGCTTCATGACAGTGATTTAACATAAAGCAAGGCAATAGAGATTTGTCAGATCCTTGAGGTGACAGAAAGACATACAAGTATGCTTTCAAGTGACAAGAGCATGGTTTCAGTGAGTTCCAGAGTAAACGTAGATAGTATGCAACATGTGACAAACAAGACCCGGCCTAAGGACGTGGCAGCTACAGGGTTTCCAAAGAAGCCACAAGGTTTTCCAGCAAGTTCCAGAAAAAGTGCAAACTCCACTGGCAGCTCAGTGCAACATAAACATGAGTCAGCAAAAAACAAATCTAGCTTTATTGTTAACTGTTACAATTGTGGTGCAAATCATGAGTCTAAAAGAGAGAAGTGCTTAGCATTTGGTCAGCAATGTCACAAATGTAAAAAATAGAATCCTTTCCAAAAGTTTTGCAAATCAAGTAAGCCTCACACAGTTGTAAAGAAAGGTCGCACAAAAAAGCAAGTTGATCAAGTAGAGCCGAAACAGTCAGCTTTCTATGTAGATGGTGTGTCAGTGTTTGGAGAAAGAGCTGATGCAGTAAACACATTAACAAGGAGCAAATGTTTTGTACGGTCCGGATTAATGGAAAATCCACAAAGAGCTCAAAGTAGACACTGGGTCAAAGTGTAATGTTATATCAGCAGACACATTTGCAAGAGTGAGAACAAGCAAACAACTCAATGTAATTAGCAGTGCAAAACTTGTTGCTTATGGAGGTGAAGAAATTCAAACCTAAGATTCAGTAATACTTTCATGTTATCTGGCCGAGAACTGTTACAACTTGTTATTTCTATATAGTCCGACGACCAGTGCAGTCCTTATTGGGTCTCAATCTGCTTTCTTTCGCTAAAGAAGTTCATCAAGTGAGTGTGGTTTCAAGTTCCAATTTTTCTGAAGCCATTTTCTGAGTATGCTGATATTTTCGATGATAAATTGGGCAAACTTCCAGTTGCGTATTCTATGAAGTTAGACCCAGAAACCACTCTAGTAGTCAGACCAACAAGAAGAGTTCCAATAGCTATGCAAGATAAAGTTAAAGCTTGGTTGGATAAAGTAGTGCAGCAGTGTGTGATTTGTCCAGTCACAGAACCAACTGAATGGGTGTCATCCATGGTAACTGAATAAATGTCCAAAAGTGACCAGACAAACTCTGTACTACTGTATCTGTTATTATTTATTTGTCTCCGAACAAATTCTTGCCAAACAGTTAATTCTTTCAGAGCTATTTCAATTCTTATTATAACACAGCTAGACAGATCAATAAGACTGATGCACTCTCAGTCAAAGACATCACTAAATGAAAACAAGCATTGTATACTTCACCACCAGTGCAGAGCTCTACCCTTTGACCTCACCACAGCCCCCAGGGTGTTTACCAAAAGTATGGCAGAAGTAGCAGATCACTTGAGACTGCATGGATTCTGAGTGTTTCCATGTCTGCATGACTGGCTGATTACGCCCGACCAGGAATCTGTTAATCAAGGCAAGTGATCAGTTACTCCAGATTTGCTCTCATCTGGGAATAACCATAAATTACTACAAGCCTCACCTACAACTTTCTCAAAATTTGGAATTCATATAATCAGTTTTGAACACAAAGTCAGTGATAGCTTAGAAATTGTCAGATTTCAGGTCAGAAAATTAATTTAAAGGGCCAAAATTTCAGCCCGCTTGGTCCTTCAAACTCCAGGATCAATGTCAGTGACAATAACCGTAATATTTTTACCAGATTTCATATGATAATTCCTTAATGGATATTAGTAACACAGTGGTCGATTCTTTATCAACGCATGTCCGCACAAGTCACTCAGGCATGCAAGAGAGATCTCAGGTGGTGGATTCAATTAGATCAGGTTCTACAAGGCCATCCATTTATTCTCCTTCAGCCCAAGGCCATAGTGACCATGGACACTTCCCAGTTGGGATGGGGGCACACTTGGTCCCCCGAAGAGACCAACTTATACGTAAATGTCCTAGAGATGAGAGCAGTGCTGTTAGGGTTGCAGGCCCTCCAGGATTCTCTTACTTCAGAGACAGTTGTTATGCAAGCAGAAAATGTATCAATAATTTGGTACATGCTCAGACAAGGAGGGACCAGATCATATCCCCTGTGTCAAAAAGCACTGAGATTGTGGCAATAGGCGGTATCATCCAACTACTTTCTCATAGCAACACACATTCCAGGGAAGTCCAGTGTGATAGCAGACAAATTGAGTAGGTGCATTCTTCTACCTCACAAGTGGTCTCTCAAAAAGGAAGTGACCAAAATGATCTTTCGTCAGTTGGGGCCAGCCTTGCTGCTATCTTTTTGCTTCTCCCATAAACAACAAATGCAACAGCCTCTTTGCCCTAATCCCTTCACAGGGGGAATAACTGAGGGGTGCTGTACTTCATGATTGGCCTCCCAGTCTGTTTATGCCTACCCACAGATTCCTTTAATTCCAGAATTTCTGCAGACAGCTGCCAGGTTGAAGAGCAAAGTCACCCTCATTGGACCTTACTGGCCTCAACTGGTTTGGTTTCCCTTCCTGTGTCTTTATCTACTTTATCAACCTTGGATTTTTGATCTGATTCCAGACTTGCTGTCTCCCAATAGGCATGATTCACTCAAATGTCTCACACCTCAACCTTGCAGCCTGGTTTCTTCAATTCTGTTAATAGCCAGACAACCAGTGCTCTCTTCCCCTGTCCACCATATCCTATCTTCGCATAAACCTTTGACACGAAAACTCTATACAAGTAAGTGGAAAAGATTTGTTTACTTGGTACAACAAAATCTTGTTGATCCATGTTCAGCTCCAATGCATAACATACTCAGATTTTAGCTTTACTCTCTAAAGAAGGGGTGAGCTTCCTCTACCATTGCAATATCTAATTTTCATATTGGATTTGAAGGATGTTCATCGTGCATACAGCTGCAGTCATAACAGATGGGTTTTCCTGCCGTCAGGCGGGTCCTCGGTCGGCCGAATTCCAAAGTCTAGGTCCGGCGTCGGTTGTCGTCGCTTCCTCCCTGACGTCAGTGCGACAGGGGTATAAAAGATCAAGCCAACGCCATTTTCTTCAGTCTTTCTTGCCACACGGTGCCCGAAGCAGAAGCAGTTCGCAAGTGCCGGTCGGCCAGCTCCTGAGATTACGAATATTTTTCAACCGAAGTCTTCTTGAAAGCTAAGTACCCGTTGGAAACTTTTCTTGCCTCAGACCGATGTCAGACAAAGTTAATAATTGCATTTCTTGTGGGAAGCAAATACCGCATAAGGATTTTCATTCCCTCTGCATTCTTTGCCTAGGACCAGACCACGACGTCTCGGCCTGTCGTTTTTGTGCTACATTCAACAGACGCACTATTAAGCATCGGGCGGAGTTCGCCCAACACTATTTTGGCAAAAATGTAATTACATTATGTCGTCGGATACTCCGACTCCAGTTTTGAGTAAAAGACGCAAAGATAAGGACCGACATACGAGGTCCGCGACTTCTACCGACACCACGCCAAAGCCGACTACAGGTGGTCCGGTTCTCAGTGAGGCGCCTACGCAGTCCCTGACTACCGACACTTCATTGGCGGTGTCTTCTGTGCCCGAGGTCGCAGGCTCTTTGACCCACACCCTGACTACAGATACCGAAGCCACTATTGGCGGTGAAACTCGGAGTTTAGATAGATCTGCCACCTCTCAAGGTGTCTACAGGCCTTCCTCTTTCTTTTTTTCTTTCACTAAGTCTAAATCAGCCATGCATACTAAAAGACAAGCTTCACAGGGCCCTTCTCAAGGCCCCATGCCTAAAAAGCAGATGCTCAAAATGGCTGAGGATTTGATTACTCTTATTAGGGGTTCTCACCCCCCCCCCCCCCCGGACAAAAGACCCAGAGTGGAGGAAGAATCCCCCTCCTCGGACCAGGCCTCCATTATTTCAGAACATTCTGAAGACCAGGAACATTCTTAGTCCCCTTTTGAAGATTCTGATGCAGAAGAGTCCATTCCCTCTGTCTCCCCCCCTGAGGATTACTCTTTTGGGGAAACCTTACATACCTTGAGGGAACACTTCCACTGGGAAGGCCAAGAGTACTCAGACTCCAAGAAAAGGCTTAGGGATTTCCTCTTGCTCCCTCAGCACAGGCCTCTGGCTATACCTCCTGTCTTAGACATTCTAGATGACATGTATTCGGAGGCCTGCCTTAACCCAGATTCTTTACCTCCAGCTCCAGTCAAGCCTGACCGGTATTACCGGGTTCCTGACTCACACCAATTCCTATACAAAAGCCATGCAGCTGACCCAGAAACTATATCACAGGGTCCCAAGGGAATTAAGGCCTCCACTGCTAAAAATCCATTACCTTCAGAGAGAGATTCCAGAGCTTTAGAGAGGTGGGGGAAAAAGGTTTACACCTCGGCCACCTTAACCATGAGGGCATTAAACTGTCAGTTCCATATGTTAAAGTACCAACAATTTCTGTTATCAGAGTTGAGAAACAAAATGTCACAACCTGAACAACCAGACTTGAAGGAGTTGCAGGATTTGATACATAGTGCAGAACAAGTGGGTAAACATACCTTGCAATGTGGTTTTGATGCTTTAGAGGCCTCATGTAGAGCTGCTGTTACAGGATCAGTCATACGTAGACATGCCTGGCTCAAAGAGCAAACCTTACCAGATCATGTCAAAGCTAAATTACTAGATGCCCCTCTGCAAAAAGATGTATTGTTTGGTGTTAAAGCTGAGGAGTTATTAAAGAAAATGGAGGAAAAGGCAAAATCAATGCAAACAGTAAAAGATTTCCTACAGGTACAACCTCCACGTTTCAGTAGAAATTGGCCTTCCAAAAATTGGTCCTTTCCTGCCACGGACAGACCCCAAAGAGGTAGATACAGGCGCCCGAGAGGCAGAGGGCAATCTCAAGGATCATTTAGAGGCAGACAATGGCAAGCACCCACACAAAGAGGTGGTGAGGATAGTTCACAGCAATTCAGAAAGCAGAACCAATGACTTTCCCCTTTGCATGCCAAGCAAGGCTCAAATGGCAGCACCTTTAGGCGGAAAACTGGCATTATTTTCGAAAAATAGGCATATTGTCACAAAAGACAAATGGATCCTGGACATTATAGACAGAGGCTACAGATTTCACTTTCACACCCTTCCAAAAATGAGAGGCATGCCAAACCTGCCACACAATCAAAGGGCAGAGGCACAAAAACAAATTTCAGATCTCATGGACATGAAAGCTATTCAAGAGGTACCTGTACAAGAACAGGGGCAAGGTTTTTATTCCAGACTATTCCTGGTAGCAAGGAAGGGAAAAGATTGGAGACCTATTTTGGACCTATCCATCCTAAACACATTTTTACTCGTGCCAAAATTCAAGATGCTCACATTACAGCAGTTTCTTCCCATGCTGGGCAAGGAGTCTTGGCTGGTAACATTTGACCTCAAGGAGGCATACCTGCATGTCCCAATCAGACAAGATTGCAGAAGATACCTCAGATTTCTTGCAGGTTCAACCCATTATCAATTCTCTGCATTGCCCTTTGGCTTATCTACTGCGCCCAGAGTGTTCACGAAATGCGTGGCATCAGTAATCGCCTACTGCAGACTTCAAGGGATACAAATATACCCATATCTGGACAACTGCCTGATCCAAGCGGACAGCAAACACGCACTTATGAAACATCTGGCATTTGTAATAATGTTGTTGAATTCTCTGGGATACACAGTCAACAAAAAGAAATCAAGGCTAATACCCTCTCAAACAATAATTTTCCTGGGTGCCAGCTTGGATACAAACACCCAGATGGCCTACCTCATGCCAGAGAAACAAGGGCAACTAACTCAATACTTCAGAAAACTGGCAACTTTCACCAGGCTGACTGCAAGGAAAATCCTGCAGGCTCTGGGATTCATGGCATCTTGCATCCTACTAATCCCATGTGCAAAGCTGCATATGAGGAAACTTCAATGGTACCTAAAAAACCTATGGTCTCAACACAGCCACAGTTTGGAAACAATAATACCACTAATTCCATGTCTTCAAAAGGGATTTCTGTGGTGGGCTCAAGCATGCCAAAGAAACACAGGTCTCCCATTCTGCATGCTTCAAGCAAATCAAATCATCACAACAGACCCCTCGGACTACGCCTGGGGGGCGCACATGACAGATCGGTGCATTCAGGGCAAATGGTCCCAAAAAGAAAAGCACCTACACATCAATCAGAAGGAAATGCTAGCAGTAATAAATGCTATTTTAGCTTTCAAAGATCTACTGCATCCAGGCCAGCTATTGATAAGGACGGACAACACCACAGTAATGTGGTACATAAACAAACAGGGAGGTACCCATTCATACCCCCTATGCAGGCAAGCCATGTCTCTTTGGAACATGGCTCTGGAATTACACATCGAGCTTCAAGCACAGTACCTGCCAGGCAAGGAAAACACACTGGCAGACAACCTAAGCAGAAAAATGACAGATCCACACGAATGGAAGTTGCATCCTCAAGTTTTCACAAAGATAACTCAAGCATGGGGAAGGCCAGACATAGATCTCTCTGCCTCCCACAGAAATCACCAACTGGCAAAATTCTGCTCAAGGACCTTTCATCCACAGCCCTGGAAAGTGGACACACTCTCCTTCAGTTGGGCAACAATGACAGTTTATGCCTTTCCACCTCTCCCTCTGCTGCCCAAAGTTCTATTAAAAACCAGAGCAGACAGACCAAAGATGATTCTCATTGCTCCAGACTGGCCAAGACAACACTGGTACCCTCTCCTGAAAAGCCTGACGCATTCCCCACCATGGATCCTGCCTCTAATGCCTCTTCTACTGACTCAGCACAACTTCAAAACTCTTCACAGTCAGCTGAAAACACTCAATCTAGCCACATGGAAGATTCCTTAAATTCACAACAGGCCCTACTCTCCAAGGAGGTGCAGGATGTCATTTTGGAGGCCAGAAGACCTTCTACAAGAAAAGCCTACTCTGCGAAATGGAAACGGTTTTGTGCCTGGAATGAGAAAAAGGGTCAGAGTCCTGGAATACTGAATTTACCCCAAATATTACAGTACCTAGCTGAGATGCTAAGCAATGGACTTTCATTCTCCTCCATCAAAATCCATGCCTCAGCCATTTCTGCAGAATACAACACTGATCCTCCTTTATTCTCTCACCCCCTCTAAAGACAGTTCCTCAGAGGGGCTAAGAATATAAAACCCCCAAGGAAACAACCAGTACCTGCTTGGGACCTCAATTTCATACTAGAAAAACTGACCTTGCCTCCTTTTGAGCCAGCTGCTTCAACAGAACTGCAATACTTGTCTTGGAAAACAGCTTTCCTCCTGGCAATCACTTCAGCTCGCAGGGTTTCGGAACTACAAGCCCTCATGGCTGTGCAGCCTTTCATCATTTTCCATCAGGACAGAGTTACCTTACGAACCAATCCGTCCTTTATGCCAAAGGTAGTATCCAGGGTAGCCTTGAATCAGGCTATCCACTTACCTACCTTTTACCCTAATCCTCAAAACAAAGTGGAAAGACTACTACATTCCTTGGACATTCACAGATAGCTGCGTTATTATTTGGACAGAACAAAGCCTTTCAGAAAATCAGAGCAACTCTTTGTGTCCTGTGCTGCAGGAGCTCAAGGGAAGCCTATTTCCAAACAGACAATCTCAAAGTGGATAGCCCACTGCATACACTTTTGTTACTCTTTTCATGGTAAATCTGTACCTGCAGGCATCAGATCTCACTCCACAAGGGCCACAGCTACCTCTGCAGCTTTCCTCAGGGGGATTCCTACCAAAGATATTTTGGAAGCAGCCACTTGGAGTTCCGTACATACCTTCTCCAAGCACTATCACCTACCATTATACTCCAAATCTAGAGCAGGCTTTGCCACTGCAGTCTTGCAGGGCATCCTGGGCTCCTCCTAGTTCCACCTAGTGCCTACCACCCCTTTTTTAGCTTTGGGATTCTACCGATCTGTTATGACTGCAGCTGTATGCACGATGAACATAGTACAGTTTTGTACCTACCATAAATGTAGATGTTCGAGTGCTAATATAGCAGCAGTCCAGGTTTCCCTCCCTCCTTCCCCTCTTGGGACAGGCCTAACAGCTAACACCTCCTCATACAACCTGATTGGGGTATTCTTTTATGGTGTATTTGCTTGCAACTACTGTTTTTTGATTATATTGCATTGCATTATTACATAATTTTATGTACTGCCTTCCTTCTGGGGGCACCTGACATCTGGGGCAAGAAAAACTGAAGAAAATGGCGTCGGCTGGATCTTTTATACCCCTGTTGCACTGACGTCAGGGAGGAAGCGATGACAACCGACGCCGGACCTAGACTTTGGAATTCGGCCGACCGAGGACCCGCCTGACGGCAGGAAAACCCATCTGTTATGACTGCAGCTGTATTAGCACTCGAACATCTACATTTATGGTAGGTACAAAACTGTACTTTCTTCTGTGGCCTCTTCTAACCTTTAAAAAGCATTCTTGAAAGGTACTCTTCTTTTGAGACCACCATTTTAAAGACCCTAGGTACTGCAGGCATTAATACATTCCCCCTGTGAACCAGCAGCTAAATGTCACCTTAAGTTTCTCACTCAGAAAACTGTTTTTTCTAGCAGCCATTACCTCAGCTAAGAATTTCTGAACTTCAGACCTGGTTTTCGAAACCTCCCTACTTGATTTTTCATAAGGATAAGGTTACATTGCGAACCAGTGCAGCCTTCCTTCCCAAGGCGGTGTCAGAATCCAGTAGCAATCAATCCATTAATTTGCCACTATTCTTTCGTAAATTTGCAAACAAAGGTGAATATATGTTTCATGTATTGGATGTTCACAGACGATTACATTGTTATTTATGTAAGACCAAAGAAATCAGAAAGACAGACCAATTGTTTCCCTTGTCGTAAAAGTAACTTTAGTCAGATGGCTGGCTGATTGCATTTCTGTTATCTATAACAAATTGGGTCTTACCTTAACTAAACCTGCAAGAGCCAATTCAGCTAGATCCATTTCAACTTCAGTATTTCTATCCAGGATTTCCATGGACGACATATGTGCAGCAGCAACTTCTCATACCTTTATCACTTATTACAAATTAAATCTGGTTTCAAGGGGTAGAGCATCTTTTGGTTCAACTGTGCTCAGGAATATCCTTCCTTAGAGTCCATCCGGGGTTTTAGGTAGCTGGGGACTCTGTCCCAACAGTTGAGGATAAAATGAAAATGGAGAATGTCCGATAAAGAAGTTATGTACTCACCATAATGTTCCATCTGTGTTGTCCGTTTTCAGTCTTCCTCAACTTCCTACTCACCAACTCCCATCCTTTGTTTCTACAAACTTCTGGAGGAGTGAGATATTGTAAGGACACCACTGTTCTTTTGATTGCGCTCTAGATATAGTTTCCCCTGTAGGACACATATGTTTTAAATATCTTTTTATATATACATATTAAACTCCAGGCTGTTCAAACAGTATGACACACAGGAGACACTCCAGGTGCAGTTAAGCATTGACAAGACATTGACAAGACCCCTATTCAAATCATAGCTAATTACATGCCCCCAACTTTGACTCAAGATGCCCACTCCAGCTGTCTGGACCTCTTCGAATCTATCAAGATTCAACCCTTTACTATGATGCTGGGCGACTTTAACTATCCAGCCATCGACTGGAAGAACTACTCATGCCAAAACACAAATGCTCAGAGATTCCTTGATTTCGTCAGTGCAGATGCCTTGGACCAGCTGGCTGACAACCCCACAAGAAGTGACAGTCTTGGAGCTGCCATTAACCAACATGAGTAACCACTGCAGCATGCCTACACTGTCATCCTCCTTGGTAAGATACTACCACAAAGTGGTCACTTTCAAAGTCTCCTTCTCCCCTGACCCCCCCCCCCTCACTTGCTGCAGTCAAACAAAAACTTCTCCAGAGCTGATTAAAACCTCCTGAGGGAAGGTATAAACTCACAGCCCCCTTCCCTTCTGTAGGAACTGGCACAAATGTCCAAACCTATACCAAAGTACTATACGAGCATTTGTATAGCTGCATGGAATCAGGAATACCCGACAGGACAAAATCCTCCTCCTCAAGGAAGAGTAAGCCTGTCTGGTGGATATCTCCAATAAATAAACTCTATAATAAAAGAAAAAATTGCTGTCCAGGAGCAAGGAGTAGGTGCCTAATTGGAAAGAGTTTCTTCTTAGCCTGAACAAGCAAATAAGAGCACTAGTAAAATACTCCAAAGCAAACTTCAAGTCCAAACTGGCCACATCTACTAAAGAGAGGTGGGAGTTTGGCATACTGGTTAAGGTGTTTACCTTGGACACAAAGTGCAGTGTTTGATTCTCACCTGTGGTAATTAGCTAGGCTTAAAATGGCCTACAAGTGCAGTTAGCCTTGTCCTAACCTATGAACCAATAAGACAGTCATAAGGCCTTCTTCACATATGTCCACAGTCTGAAAGGAACCTCTCAGATCTGCTCAGAACTGGTGGTCAAGGTCACCACATATACAAATGCCATAAATATAGCCAACCTGCTGGCAGTCAGATTCAGTGAAAACTTCACCCTTCTACCACCCCCCCATCAGTAAGTCAGGACATCCCCAGCACCAGCCCCCATCCTCTTATCTCTACGAAACAAGTCATCAGTGCCCTCTCAAAGGCAACAAATACACCCTCTATGAAACCCGATAATATCCCAGGCGGCATTCTACATTAACTCATCTGGCACCATATTGAACCAAAGCCTGAGTACCTTCTTCATCCCAACTGAGTGGAGGACAGACAACAGTCATCCCTTTGCACAAAGGTGGTGCATCCACCGATCCAGGAAATTATAGACCCATCTGCCTAACTAGGCTGATCTGCAAGACCATGGAACAGATTATCATGGGCCTCTTTAACAAGGACATTGGCAACCTCCAAACATATGATCCCACATAGTTTGGTTTCATCAGGAGGAAGTCATGCCTGTTAAATTTGGTCAATGACTTTGAGACAGTCACCAAAGCAATGGACAAGGGGAAGAAGGTGCACACCACCTACCTTCACCTGGCCAAAGCCTTCAATACTATTCCCCACTGAGGTATAATAGATAAACTCTCTGAACTAGCCTTCAATCCATATGTTAGCAGATGGGTAGCAAACTGGCTCACTGATGGAATCCATCTAGTCAAAATTGGGGATGACACGTCAAGCGGTAGACCTATAATGAGCAGTATACCCCAGGGATTGGTCTTGAGGCCTCTGTTGTTTGGGATATACTTCCGAGGTGCAGGCCAAAACCAGTGGGCTGTGGCTGACCAGGTTTGCAGATGACTGCAAGCTGGGTGCTGTCATCCGTTCCCCTAGTGATAGGGTCTCACCCAAGCAAATGACTGGTGCCAGAAACATGGCCTCAAACTGAATGCCAGAAAATGCGTCATCATGCCCCCTGGGGAGAGTGACATCCCCATAAATTATCACATTAATAACAAGGTCCTAAGCACGCAATCAGTTGTGAGGGACTTGGGCACCCAGGTTGGTAGAAAACAGACTTCTGACCACCATATTGCCTCCATTGTATGAAAAGCTTTCTACATGGCCCACCTTATTAAGAAGGGTATCTTGTCCAGGGACAAGGTGGTCATAACATCCCTATATTCTTCCCTTATAAGACCCATTGTTGAGTACAAATCCTCTTTTGGCATATACCTCACAAAGCACATGCAGCAGCTGAAGAGACCACAGAGGTTCCTCACCCAGAGAATCCAGGGCCTCAAACATCTACCCTACACAGATAGGCTAAATGCCCCATCTCTCTACTCCGTCTCATACACACCCCTCAAAAGTGACCTCTGTCTGACATACAAAGCAATCTCAGACTCCTCCTTGATGGGATTGCTGCATATCCACAAGTCAAGCTCCACTCAAGTAACCTGCATGCGCAGTCTCAACCTGGTCTGTGACATCAGTAATACTTGTTGGCTGGACTGAGTTGGGTCCCAGAGGCTCCCCCTTCTGTAGAATTGACTCCCTCCCCACATCAAGCAGAGTACCTCATTAACGCTTTATAAGCGCAGTCTGGATAACTGGATGGGAACAGAAAATACACCCCTGGGATTCTACCTGTGTTCCCGCTGGACAGGGGCATTGGGTGCTTACTTTTCGGAACATGGGCTAATTCTTGGCTAGGCTTGTAAGGGCCTCAGGTCAAATAGCCTAGTAACTACCTATAATCCTGTGATGATCCTATAATAGATACCACTTGTGGTAAAATCAGCAGACAAGATCTGAGGTACATTAGAGGTTGGTAAGTTATGGGTAAGGAAGAAGCTTGAGAGCTTTTTGGTTACCATGAGCTTTAGTAAAGGCCGAGTCGGATCCGAGGTTCAGATCTGAACCTAACAGTTGACTGACTAAGTGCTGTCTGTCTTTTGTCTTATTTTTATTCATCTCTCAGATGTAAAAATAGCTTGAATGCTTTCCGAAAGCATCATCTTTTAGCCATTGACAGAAAAAAGTATTCTGTTTTTATTGTCCTGTTATCAGCTCGTCCCCATAGAAACATGAGCAGGATAAACAGTTACCTTCAGCTACATGCTTCTTGTGTTGCACTGTGAACATTTATTTGTTAAACGAAATTTTTTCATTACATTCAGTAGTTTTACTTGCTTCCACTTAAAACTTGTTAGATCAAGCCAAGGGCCTTAATCTAGTCCTTCCCTTATGCAAAAGTAAGAAAAAGGGCATCAATTTTACTTGCATCATGTTCTCTATACTTTTACAACCTGCCCCTCACTTCAGCAACTCAAGATTGCAGCCTGTTATCTTAAACATGCTGCTGTCCAGACTTTCCTCTTGTTTTGCATTTCATTGCCTACATTTCTTAAAACTAAGCAAGAAAAAGAAAGAAGAAAACAAGGGCACATGTTTGTCTTAGTATTCATATAACACAAAAACATGAAAATGCTTTAGTGTATACCATGCAGTATACGCCATGCTTTTAAAAATACTATTAAGAACAAAAATCATTTTACTTAGTTACCTCTTTATTCTTCCTCCCCTCTCCTTAATGTTCTTCCAAACATTAATGACATTAAGGTAAGGCATATGCTTTGGGGTCCCCTACAAGTCATACAGTTTCAGTATTTTTAGGTTTTCCTGTTCAGCCCAATTTCACAAATGTGGCTGATGCTTTGTAATTCTACAATTATTCATTAATTTCTGAGTTGCTGGTTTTCTTCCTTTTGATCTTCATCTTCAAACTCCAATCTCTTTGGTTTATTTCCAACATACTCATGGTTCTGCTAATCAGCTTCTTTGCTTTTCTCAGTCTGTAAAGCATTTTCATTTGGAACATTGGAAATGGTTTCACTGCCAGTCTATGAGCTTTATTATCAGAAGAACAAGAATCTGACTCCCCTTCTGTTTGGATAGCTCAGTTTTTTGTGTTGGACAAACTGTTGTATTTCATCCTTAGTGTGTTCTGCATCAAAAATGACTTTGTTCCTCCAGGAAATTTTTTTCTAAAGATAGCTGGATACAGTAGCTTGAATTTCATACCTGCTTCTTGACATTCTCTGATTGCTGGAATAAATTTGCTCCTGTTCTGCCTGGTGTACAGTGAGTAATATTTTTTAACAAACATTCTGCTTTCTCCAACTTTTAGTACTTTTTTCTGACACAGTTTGTCAGACTCTACTCTTTTTAGTAGTAGGATTGCATCTTTACTTTTAGATGTCTTGGCTGATTTTTCAAGGCCAGGTTTGGAGCATACACAAGGTATGCCCTTTCAATTAACAACTCCTGCTACGGAATACCAGTCCAGTAGCTTATTAGTGCTTTCATAAAATTAATACATTCTGTCCCTTCCGGTTTCATTGGTACAGTAGAAAATCTCAGGTTTTCCCTATGTGCTTTGTCCTCGAATTCTGTCTTTTTAAAAGCATCTCTCTCTGAGCAGTCTCCTACTCTGCCAGCCTTTTCTTCATTTCACCCTCTGATTTTTGCAGTTGTATCAGCTCATCTGAATATCTGTTTAAAGCTTCTTCGATTTTTTCCAGACTTTTTTTTATTTGAGTTGGTATACTCCTTCAGTGTTTCATTTATTTTAATCACATCTGAGTACATTTGTCTTATTTTTCCTGTAGATTACTGAAAGTTGTCTTGCACCAAAGTTAGGGCTTGAACTGCTTTTTGCTGAACAGCTGCAGGATTCTTCACAGCCAGTGTTTTCTCCTCACCTTTTGTGGTTTATTTTTTTCAGGTTCTGTAAATGTCGTGTCTGCTGGCATCCAGGCAGTCCACTTACTGAAATTTACCCAAAAAGACAAATTCAAGAGAGCTGAAATTAAGCTGTTGCTCAGTGTGCAGCCATCTTGGAAGTCCTAGTATTGAGTGGTCTTGTTCATTCCTAGAAATTCTTTTCAATAATGGCCAGTGTGTGACACTTGCTTTTCATCAGTAACAAGTACATTTTGAAATTTCTCAAATGATCGTTGGAGTTTAATCAGCTGCATACACTGAGTATGGTTCGATTAGAAACTGCTGTTCAGTATGGATACAGAAACATTTAAGGTAGCAGGTAAGTTCTCGTAGACATCAAATAAATGATAATTTAGAACAGATGATGAATTCATCAGTTAATACAAATGCTTCCATTGCCTTACTCATAAAATCCAAGCTTACGCTGTTGAATGCTTTCTCTGCATCAAGACCCACCAGCAGCAGTGGTATTTTCTTACATTTTGCTTCCATCTGAATCATCATTGTTCTGTTAATGTGGTCAAATGTTTCCCTCCCCTCCACAAAGCCACATTGATTCATATCTTTCAGTTTTGGCATCACCTTTACTATTATTTTAGCCATTATAGACAAACACTGTATAATCATTGTTCAGAATCAAAATTGGCCTAAATGAAGCTGGATCTGATGGATCTTTACCATCTTAAGGTATTACAACCACCACTACTGTCTTCCAGGAGGTTGGTATTTCTTTTACTTTTTAAATACTGTTAAACAAAACCTCCAGATCTTTATCAGTTTATTCCATCCTAGCTTCCAAAGAAATACCATCTATTCCTGGATACTTTCTTGTAGATAAGTTATACATCATCATTTTTATTTCATCTCCTCCTGTCCTACCTGTTAGTAATTGAGCCTCATCTACCTCTAACTGTGGGATATTTAATTCTTCTTTAAACATTTCCATTTGTACTTTTTCTTGATTTCCACATTTCTCTGCTTTGTACAGATGTTCATAAAATTACCAAAGTGTTTCTAATATCTCTACAGGATCTCTAGTTATTTTCCTTGTGTTGGCTCTGTGAGCTTGGCAACAACCCTTTCTACTTTCTGTTGCCTGATCCATTGTGCTAAAAGCTTTTGTGCTCTGGAGTTATCAAAAAAGTAGTTGCTTTATAACAATCTTTCTAAACTTGTTTGTGTTAGTGAGGCTGTCCCTTATTTTATCTGTAGCACTCTGCAATTGCTTCTCTTCTTGTTCTGTTAAATTCCTCCTTTTCTGCAATATTTTAACTTTTGTCTGTCCCTCAAAATAATTTTCGTTATTTCTTAACCATATCTGTTTTTCTTTTATTTCACCCTATTTTTAAACTCCACTTTAATTTTGTCCCACTCCGTAACTATATTTTCAGAAGAAATGGCTGTCTACCATAATAACTCCTGCATAATTTCCGCTACACATTCCTTAAATTCTTCTCATTTTAGCAGATAGGCAGGGAAGAGCAAGTGTCTCATATTTATTTCATTACTCTGCACTTTTAGTTATTATCCGCGTGTGATGTGAAATAGTTATTGGATGTGCATTTAAAAAAAAAAAGTAAATGCATGTGTTCCTGTAAAATATAATTTCTGTCTGGTCTAGCCAAGGTTTTGTACATTTGGGAATAATATATAAATTTTCTCCAAACTCCTACTACTGAATTTCACAGCTTACATACTAAATATTTTTATACATTTCTTCAAAAATCTACTCTCTTGTTATATTTTTCCTTCTAGGCCCCCCAGATACATCCTCACTGTTGCAAATCAAATTGCAGTCCCCACCTACACAGTGGATATAAGATGTACACACCCCTGTTAAAAAAATTAGACCACAATAAATCATTTCAAAACTTTTCCCACCTTTAATGTGACCTATAACCTGTACAATTCAGTTGAAAAACAAACATCTGTTTGGGAAAAAATATAAAAAATAAAAAACATACAATAAGCTGGTTGCATAAGTGTGCACACCCTTAAAATAATACTTCGTTTTGAAGCACCTTTTGATTTAATTACAGCATTCAGTCTTCTTGGATGCACACCTGCATCAGTTAGAGACTCTGATTAACCAGACACCCGAAAAGACTTAGAACCACAATAAACAAAAGCCAAACACTACAAAACCCAAACACTGAAAAAACGGGGATACCAACTCTTCAAAACATTTTTTTATTCAAGGATTAAGTGCTTTTTTCAGAATGTAACCAAAGACTTCCTTAGAATCCATTACATCTCTGAACATGAATGGTTTATGTACTAAAATCTGGAAACCAAAGGAATGACAGTGAGGTGATGAACCCTGATGAAAATGTTGGCACCCCTTTAGAGAGGGCTCTCCCGAGGAGATCGGAGCGACTAAGCAACCTCATCAGAGAGGCCCTGTTCAGTCTTGGAATTTTGGAATTATCAGACAAATTCATGTCATCAAACGAACCACGGCTGGGGATGGAGAGCGAGATAGAAACTTTTTTTTGTGCAGAACAATCATCCTGAAGTCATTATTAATATAGCAGATGACTTTAAACTTTATAATTATACTGGCAACATCTACTGAACTGAGCATTCTGAATTGTTAAGCAAGGGGTTACACTTTTGTTCCAACTACTCATGTGGAAATTAAGACTGTCCTTGATTTAAAGTTGTTTTATAAGAAAAATAAATTTGAAAATGTATTTTGAAAACGTGGATAATGTAGTTGCACCTTCGGCGAAGTAGTTTGTTTAATCCACCTCTAGCTCTACAGTTACTTTTATTTGAAAAAATGTGTGATATTGAAATCAGAAATTTTATAAACGGGAGAGAGATAAATTGTCAGATCTGAAGTAGTTACTTCATTTGATCTTCAACCTGTGGGTGTCTGATCCAACCTCGGATCCGATCCGGCAGCTTTCCAAGCTCCAAGATCCGAGCTCCTAGCTCCTCCCCCTACCCATAATCCCCTACTACCAACCACATTACCCCAGATCGTTTTTTGCCGCGGCTGAAGAAGCTTCCCTGTGAAGAGCTCCTGGGTGGGTGAGATCATTGCTGGTTTTAAACCAACTTTTTTCAAACAAAGTTGTCGTTGTGTGTGTGTTAGTCCCTTTTTCTACTTCTTGTGCTAGTTTTGTCCCTTTTTTGTTAATTTAATCACTAGCTTATCTTCACTCCCCTCCCCCTCCTAGTCTTTGGGTGTGTGTGTGTGAATAATGACTGAAGGGCCTAAGGCCGTTTTTTCTAAATGTACTGAGTGTGGCCACAAGCTTTCCCCAGCTGATGGCCACACTCAGTGCGTTTTGTGCCTGGGGGCAACCCATTTGTCAGAGGCCTGCCAGATCTGCGCGTCCTTTAACCCCCGGGCACTTCGGGATAGGAAGAACAAGCTGATCCTGGCGGGAAAGCTCCCCCAGGAGTCGGCTTCTTCTTCCTCTCCCGTTCGGGCTCCAGCTACATCGGCAGCTTCGGCGCCGTCTATCCCCTTAGCTCTACCCGGGACTCAACCTCCCTCATCGGGTTTGAGCTCTGGGGAAACTAGTGCCTCTTCCCTTAGAGAGAAGAGGCACAAGGATAAGGAAGGACATAAGTCCCACAAAAGGCGGGCCGAATCTCATCCTTCGGCTCCGCCAGTGAAACTGCTAAAGTCTCCCTCGAGGGTCTCCGGATCCCCCTCCTCTCGGCGCCGTTCACCCTGTTTCTCGCCGGAGCTGGAGGAGGAGGATAGGTCTCCCTCGAGATCTTTGAGGCGGCCCTCCCGGCCCGCCTCTACTACTTCATCCAGGTCGACCCGAAGCATCTCCGAAGCGGATATGGATCAGATGATGCGCCGGTTCTTGCAGACCCAAATGCAGATGGGGATGCTCTTGCCCCCCCCTCTGGGGGGGAGTGCGGCTCCCATATTTGCCCCGATCGCTCCTTCTCCGACTCATTTTCGGGTCTCAGAGTCATCGGATCCAGGCCCTTTTGGACCCAGGGAATTGGCGCCGATAGCTGTGGTCTCTTCGCCGACTATACCTTTGAGCTTGTCGGACCCGAGCTCTCAGGGCTGAAGGCTGAGCGTCGGATCCGAGGGAGTTGCTGTGTCTTCGGCGCTGTTGGCGTCGGAGCACACCTCTGCCTCGGCGCCGACTGCATCGGCTCCGACCCCGATCCCTTCCTCGGATCCGAGGAGATTGCTCCCAGAGGCTGGCGAGAGTGGCTCTCCTTCGGCTTTTGAGGTAGTGGAGAGAGGGTACTGTCGAGGTCCTCCAGATCCCCGACCCGGGCTTCGGATCCACCCGTACCCCCACTGTATGAGGGTCTGTCTTCCATCATCCGTCCATCGGGACAGCCTGCCCAAGCCCTCCAGCTAGTTCCCGTGGAGGAACAACAACCCGTGGATGAGCCCTCTTCGGACAGTCCCACCGAGGAGGTCCCTCAGAAACATTGGTGCAAAAGGAGGCACCTGGACTCCCCCGAGTCCGTTACCACAGACACAGACTTAGATGATACGTAGGGTTCCCCAAGGTCACCCCCTGAAGATGTCTCCTTTGGAGACATCATGGAAATGTTGCGTATCAGAGGGGGGTGGTCAGCCCAAAAGCCCTCCCTTGATGAGTCCGTGTTCCTGGAGGCCTTTGAGGCAGGCCCATCTACCTCCTGGGTGTCCCCTCCGGCCGACACCCTGGTGGACTTAATTACCACCAGGGCTTGGAAGGAGCCCGACACCGTGGAGCCAATCCCTAGGTGCCCCGATAAAGTCCTCAGCCCACCCACAGATAGACCGTCTTGGGCCAAAGGAACCCCTGTTGATGCTATGTTGGTGGCGGCGGCCACCAAGAAAGAACTCGCGCAGGAGAGTTCTTCGGTTCACCCGCTGGATAAGGAATCTCGAGCGCTTGACCGGATTGGGAAGCGGATGTTTGCTTCAGTGACCTTTCTCATAAGGGCGCTGAACTATATGGCACATACCATTAGGCTACAGCGAGACTTGATTAAGGAATACGCTGCAGCCCCCCCGGAGTCCATGTCGGTCCCAGACAAGAAGGTTTTTGAGACTCGAATGGCCAGTGTAAAATCCATCTCCAGTACATCTATGTGGCTTCTCTTCCATGCAACGGAGGGAGCCGCTAGAGCTAGCGGAGCCGGGATCGTCTTGTGACGTCTCTCCTGGCTTCGTCTTTGCGACTTCACGGATCCCTTCAAGGCGTCCTTCTTGAACGCCCCTTTTGACGGTTCTGCCTTGTTTGGCAAAACTGTTCGTGACACGCTGGTCCAAAGCGAAAAGGATGGGAAGACGCTGTCTGCCATCGGAGTCCGCTTCTCTAATCCCCAAAGATCCTTCTCCAGGAATCAGAGGGGACAAAAGAAGCTGTGGTTCCGTAAGACTCAGCAATCCCATCTTGCTGCGGACCACTCGTCCTCTAGAGGCAGAGGAGGACAAGGTGGACACCGGCCCAGAGGCAGAGGGGGGCCGCGTAATTTCGGGTCTAGAGAACCTTTCTTGGACAGACCCGCACAACAGCCCTGAGGGCTTGCCCGACTGTCCCTCTCTGGAGGCAGTCAGGGGGCGGTTGTCGGAGCACCTGTCAAACTGGGAGTCCCTTACAACAGATCGGTGGGTGCTCCGGATCATATCCAGAGGATACTCCGTTCCATTCATAAACCTTCCCCCCAAACCCAGACGTCTCCCCGATGTCCCACCCGATCAGAGGGAGGCAGCGGCTTTGGAGATTTCAAAGCTGCTAAGAAAAAGAGCCATCCAGCCCGTCCCCCCAGATCAGTCCGGATTGGGTTATTACTCCAGGTTCTTTTTGGTGCCAAAGAAAACGGGGGACCTCACACCCATCTTAGACCTTTCCGCTCTGAACCTGTTCATACAAAAGGAAAAGTTCCGGATGGTCACTCTCCAATCAATTCTCCCCCTTCTGCGGGAGAACGACTGGATGTGCTCGTTAGACCTCAAGGATGCGTATTACCACATCGTAATGGACAGACGATCCAGGAGGTTCCTCCGCTTCCGGCTCGGAGCCAGTCATTATCAATTCAGGGTTCTTCCATTCAGCCTCACCTCAGCCCCCAGAATGTTCACCAAGGTCATGGCAGTGGTTGCAGCCCACCTGAGACTCCAGGGCATTCAGGTCTTCCCCTACCTAGACGACTGGCTCCTCACCGCGACCAACAGGCATCAGCTCTGTGTGGCGAGAGATTATGCTCTGTCTCTGGCCCACAACCTAGGCATCTCAGTGAATGAGCAGAAATCCTGCCTGTGCCCCACTCAAGCCCTAGAATTCATAGGGGCCAGGTTAGATACTCGAATCTCCCGAGTTGTTGTAACGTCAGTCAGGCTGAACAGCTTGTCGTATCAGGTGTTAGCCCTTCTTCGGAGCCCTGCTCCTCCGGCGGAGTTGGTCCTGAGGGCACTGGGGTCTATGTCAGCAGCTATCTCTCTCTCTCTCTCTTCATGCCCATCTGCGAATGCGCATATTACAATGGACCCTTCAAGTCCAATGGTCCCTGTCGATCTACCCGTTAAGCACGCCAATATCCCTGAGCAGGGTGTGCAGGGACTCCCCTCTGTGGTGGTTACAGGCACAGGAACTCAGAGAAGGGGAGGCCCTTCGTGATTCCCCCGGTCGAAGCCACGTTGACTACGGACGCTTCTCGCCTCGGGTGGGGGGTGGGGGATTGTTCAGGCTGATCCGTTCAAGGCACGTGGACTTCCCTAGAGACCGCATTGCATATCAATGTCCTAGAGATGAGGGCGGTGCTTTTGGCGTTGCAAGCTCTCCACAACCTTCTTCCCCTAGGGACTATTGCAATCCAGACGGACAACATGTCAGTAGTCTGGTATATAAACAAACAAGGAGGGACCAGATCTTATCCCCTGTGTCGAGAAGCCATGAGAGTGTGGGAATGGGCGATTTCCACCAAACGCTTTCTGATAGCAACGCACATTCCGGGACGGTCCAACATATTAGCAGACAAGCTAAGTCGAGTGCTCCTCACTCCATACGAGTGGTTTCTGAATCCGTCTGTTGCGAAGCAGATCTTCCACAAATGGGGTCAGCCTCGCTGCGATCTTTTCACTTCTCCTTTAAACACAAAATGTAGCGAGTACTTTGCGATAGTTCCCCCCAGAGGGGAGACCCCCCAGAGACGCTCTAGTCCATGCTTGGCCTCTCAGACTCCTTTATGCTTATCCCCCCCTCCCACTCATGATGAAATTCATCCAGAAAGCCTGTCGGTTGGGGAGCAGAGTTATCCTCATAGCCCCATTCTGGCCTCGACAGATCTGGTTCCCCTTTCTGCGGTCTCACAGTATGGCTCCTCCATGTATTCTGGATCCCAGTCCAGACCTAATCTCGCATCCAGCAAGATGCCATACCCCAAACCTGGTCAATCACAAACTTGCTGCTTGGTTGATCCAGTTCCATTAATGGCTAGGACTCCCGGTATCTCATCCCCCGTTAAGGCCATTCTGGTGGCGGCTCATAAACCGTCTACCAGAAAACTTTACAACAGTAAATGGAAACGTTTTTCCATCTGGGCCAAAGACTTGGACCCATTTACTGTCCCTATTCCGACTATTCTGGACTTCCTTTCCCTGCTTTTTAGGCAGGGAGCAAGTGCCTCCACGGTCAAGGTGCAGTTGGCGGCCATCTCCCATTTTCATGTGGGGGACGGCATAGGCTCCTTAGCATCTACAAAGTTGTGCAAAACCTTCTTAAGAGGCGTTTTTCTTTTGAAACCACCTGTAAAGACTGTGGTTCCCCCGTTGGATCTCACTCTGGTCTTGCAAGCCTTGACGAGACCACCTTTCGAGCCTGCGGCCTCGTTTCCGTTGAAGTTCTTATCTTGGAAAATGGCTTTCTTGGTGGCTATTACTTCAGCCAAGAGGGTTTCAGAATTACAAGCTCTGTGTATCAAACCTCCGTACCTTATCTTTCACAAGGATAGAGTGTCCCTCAGGACTAATCTGTCTTTCTTGCCTAAGGTGGCTACAGAATCGAATATTAATCAATCAATAAATCTTCCTGTATTTTTCCTAAATTTTCACAACAAAGGTGAATACACGTTGCACAAATTGGATGTACACAGACAACTGCGTTTTTACTTGCACAGGACTAGAGAGTTTCGCAAGTTGGACCAGTTGTTTGTTTCTTATGCAAAGTCAGCCATGGGCAAGGCAATTGCTAAAGTGACTGTAGCAAATTGGATCTGTCAGTGCATTATGCTGGGATACACTTCATCTGGTAAGCCAGCTCCGGTTGGCGTGCGTGCTCATTCCACAAGATCTGTAGCTACCTCAACAGCCTTTTGGTCTAAGGTTCCAGTAGACGATATTTGTTCAGCAGCTACCTGGTCCTCATCTCATACGTTCATTTCTCATTACAAGCTGGATATGATTTCCAGGAGTAGGGCTTCTTTTGGCTCCGCGGTGCTTCGGAATATCTTTCCGTAAGGACCACCCAGGTTCTTGTAGGTTAGCTGGGGACTCTGTCCCACAGGTTGCAGATCAAATGAAGTAACTACTTCAGATAAAGAAGTTATGTACTCACCATAACGTTCCATCTCAGTAGATACTTCATTTGTCTGCAACCGACCCCCCCCCCCGCCATCCCCCGAACCTGTCGGGAATTTTTCTGATCATTCGGAGTTGGTTTCTGTCTCAAGTTGGTGAGGCAAAAAAAAAAAAAAAAAAAAAAAATGATCTGAGGTAATGTGGTTGGTAGTAGGGGATTATGGGTAGGGGGAGGAGCTAGGAGCTCGGATCTTGGAGCTTGGAAAGCTGCCGGATCGGATCCGAGGTAGGATCCGACACCCACAGGTTGCAGACAAATGAAGTATCTACTCAGATGGAACGTTATGGTTAGTACATAACTTCTTTTTTAACCTGAACCACTCTGAATTTAAGCTGCTGAAAGAATTGTGTCAAGATAAAACCATTCGCATTATGAAACCAGATAAAGGTTTGTGTGTGTGTGTGTGTGTGTGTGTGTGTGTGTGTGTGTGTGTGGGGGGGTAGTAGTAATGGAAAAGTCTGATTTTGTTAACTAAATGTTTGTTTTTGAACAGTGAAGACATGTATGAGGAAACTACACTCAACTGCATTCATATTACATAGAAAAAGATTTTTTTCTATGGGATATGTTTGAGCAAGGGAAAATTGAAGAATTATTGGATTTTTTTACAAGTAAAATACCCTGTTTTGCCCTCAATTTTTGGTATCCCGAAAATCCATAAGGATTTATCAGCCCCCCCCCCCCATGAGACCTATAGTTTATGCAGGTTCTTCTCAGATACATGCTTTAGCAAAATATAGTAATGTCTTTCAGCTTTTCCCGGTTAGGGGTCACCACAGTGGAATTCCGGTCCGCTAATGATTGGCAGTGGATTTTTACAGTGCCGAGTTGCCAGCCCGTCGCCCAACCTAAAAGGAAGGCGCACCCATTCACGCACGTACCTACCTGCATGTCTTTAACGTCACTCAACCGCGAGGAGGACATGCAGACTCCACACAGAAGGCGCTTCAGCCGAGCAAAATATATAGACTTGAAATTAAAGAATTTTCTGGATGATTATTTTCACATTTTCACTTTTGTAAGGACTTGGGATTTCTTGCACAAGTTACAAAGGGTAAGGTATTCTGACAATTTGTGGTTTATAACAGTAGATGTTATTAATTTATTCAGTGTGATATCTCACGAGCAGGACTTAGAGTGGTTTAGGGAATTGGTGGAGACAGAAAAATTAACTAACGATAAAAGTAATGTGTTGGTTGTGTTAATGGAATTAGTTTTAAATTGCAGTTTTGTCTATATAGAAAGCCATTATTTTCAACAGGAAAAAACAAGGCGTAGCCATGGGGGTGGTGGCTTGCTTCCCTTTGTATGCCAATATAGTTATGTTACAATGGGAAAAACATTTTGTCTTGAATTATTGTAGGCAAAATCCCTGGAAATTATATGTACGGTATTTGGACGACCTATATATATCATGGGAAACAACACAGGAAGAAATTGAGAACTTGATAACATACTTCAATTCCACAATCTCATTTTTAATATTTACCTAAAATGTTATTGCCTCACAGCAAGAGGTTCTCCTGTTGGATTCACAGCTGGAGTGCCTTCTGTGTGGAGTCTGTATGTCCTCCCCACAGTCGAGTGGCCTCCGAAAGACATGCGTGAATGGGCGTGCCTTCGCTGAAGGTTGGGCATCGGACTGGCAACTCGGCACCATAAAAAATCTACTGCCAATCATTACTGGACCGGAGTTCTGCTGTGGCGACCCCTAATCGGGAAAAGCCGACAAAAACCTATTCTTTCAATTTTAATAGTCTTGGTTATTTAGATGTGTTAGTTTCCAATGATTGTTTAAATCAAAAGATTTTCACTAATATTTACTGGAAACCATTATTCAAACTCTTTGTTGCATTATACTAGTTGCCACCCCAACCATGTTAAAAAGGAAGTGATAAAAGCCCAATTTGTATGTTTAGCTAAGATGATTTCAGAAGAACAGGATTTTGAAGTAGAAGGAAATAAACTAGCAGAAATGTTTTATGCTAGAGGGTACCCTGAAGTCCTGGTGAACAGTATAAGAATTGAAATAAATTTAAAGAGAAGTGAAGAGATTATTGTACCACTTTTTAAGGACACTATGAATAATCATGGGAACAGTTGTGACATTATCGAGAACAATAAATTTGATCATGGCTTTATCACAACCTTTAAAGTTGATTGTGATAAGATTTTTGACATTTTGGTAAAGAACTGGACATTTTTTTCTTGTTTTGAAAGAACTATAGAGATTTTGGGAAACAAACCATGTATAGTTTACAAGTTGGGGAAATCTATTAAGAGACATCTTCAAGAGGGTGACCTGGTAGGAATTGTGTCAAACAAGAAAAAGGGAACCTATAAATGTGGGTGTTGTAACCAATATAAATTTATACTGGAGGGGGTACTGATTAACATTGGGACAGAAAGAATTTATACCCCTTATCATTGTTGTAATTCCCAGGGGGTATATATTTGGCAAAGTGCATTTAATGTACTGGATTTTATATAGGGAAAACTAAACGAAAACTTAAAGAACATATATATATATATATATATATATATATATATATATATATATATAAACACAATCTAGACAAAAAATAAAAATGTAAAAAATTCATTGTATAAGCACATACAGATGTACCCTGAACACTTCTTTACTTTTTTTTGTTATTTATGTGGTGTTTCAGAATGCTAGGGATCGACCCTGGGAAGACTTAATCGAATATAAAGAAATGCTGTGGCAAATAAAGTAAAATGCCAATGTCGTCCCAGGTTTAAATGACTATAGATCTATAGCCAGTATTTTACTTTTAAAATCATATAAGCTATAGAATGAAAGTTTCTGTGTATTTCTGATTTTTAGAAGTTTAAAGTGTAGTGACACCTTTTAAGTTTGGTGTGAAGATAGGTGAAGGCTGCCAGCCTAGCCAGATATAATTTTGTAGATAATTCTGTCATTTGTAAATATTAATATAAGCCACAGGCTTGTTCTCTTAAATGGGAAAAATGGTGTTAAATGTGGAACTGCAAAAATGTAACCGTGCACTTTGCTATAACAAAGCTGATAAGTCGATTCTTTGATTTCAAAACTCAGAGCCCAGATGTCTAGATAAAGGCACTCTGCCTATTGTTTTGAGGCCAGAGTTAATGGCTAAAATTTGCATGTATGATTTCTTTTATTGCTCTGGTTCCTGACCAGCTGCAAGATCAGAATGGCTATTAACCTCTGAGAGTCTATTAGCCTGGGAACCAGAAAGAAATAATGTAATCTGAAATGAATCAGTGGTACTGTTATTAATTTAAGACAGAAAGAATAAGAGCATTTGAGCATTTGTCTTGAGAATATCCAACTCACCACTCTTCCTTTGTCTATATACAAGTAGGATTTTAGAACTGTGTTTTCTCTTAGATATAGCTAGGAAAATAGGAAGACTAGGCTAGTTTGTTTTTCTGTGATGTCAGAACTTTTCTACTGTATTATTTTAAGTATTTGTCTGTGATAGCTCAACTCTTGACTAGCACTGTGTAGTAAGAAGTATTGTCTTGTGTTTTTATTTATTATTAAATATTTGTAAACCTTTCAACTGTGGCTGTTTTGTGTAGAGATAATTTAAGCTCTAAGAGTACATTGCATGCATGTAGTGATACTGTACCAACTCACTCCAAATAAGTCTTGACTGTTTGGTTGCACTTGCCATTTGGATAATAATAATAATATTGCACAGTATAATTGGACACCCTTTCATAAGGGCTTTTGAGTAGCTGATAAATATTAGCTGGGTGGTGGCAGTGATTTCTACTGTATAGTCTGGGTAAAAGGGGCACAGCTGGACAACCTGTGCCAGCCTTCCCCAGGGGTGTCTCTGTGGTTGTGTAGACTCTTATCTCAAAGTGCGTGTGTCAGCTACTTGGGCAGGGATACTAAGCACTGGTTGGACAGAGAGGGTGCTGGAGGTTTTAGCTTGCCCACTAGGCTGGGATCTGGACCATATAGCTATGCCAGTGGGAAGTCTTATTGGGGACCTGGAGAGAAAGGGAGAAACCAGCCCCAGACTGACGGATCTGTGTGTGCTCTTAAGGGAAATTGTACTTTACTGTGTGTGTATTTATTATCCTTTCCCTATATGGATGCCCCTCACTGATGTTAGTGGTGAGGATTGAGGCTCCTTGATTGCTGGGTCAGTGCATGGGCATCACAGTTGGTTTTACAGGAAGTTCAGTGAATGTATTTGAATACTTATTTAAACAATTGTTTTATTGGTTTTAGTTAAGTGAATTATTATTGGTTTAGTATATAAACCATTCATGTTGAGCGATGTAATGGATTCTGAGGAAGTCTTTGGTTACATTCCGATGAAAGCTCTTAATCCTTGAATAAAAATCATTTTGAAGAGCTGGTATCCCTGGTTTGGCTTTTGTATATTGAGACTCTGATTGACCCCAAATAAAGTTCAGCTGTCCTAGTAGGATTTTCCTGACATTTACTCAGTTACCTACTACAGCAACAGCCAAGGTTCACAGAGAGCTTACAAAACATCAAAGGGATCTCGTTGTAAGGTATGAGACAGTAGAAGGGTACAAAAAAGTTCCACAGCATTGGATATACCATGGAACACAGTGAAGACAGTCATCAAAAAGTGGAGAAAATATGGGACAACAGTGACGTTGCAAACAACTGGGTGTCCCTCCAAAATTGATGAAAAGACAAGATGAAAACTGGTCATGGAGGCTGCCAAGAGACCTACAGTAACACTGAAGGAGCTGCTGGAATTTCTGGCAAGTACTGGTTGTATACTACATGTGACAGCAATCTCCTGTATTCTCCATATGTCTGGACTATGGGGTAGGGTTGCAAGACGGAACCTTTTCTTACACTGAAAAACATCCAGGCTCGGCTAAGATTTGCAAAACAATACATCAGGTTTCCCAAAATCATGTGGGAAAATGTGTTGTGGTTTGATGAGACCAAGGTTGAACCTTTTGGCCACAATTCCAAAGGTACGTTAGGAGCAAAAACAACACATCTGATGTTTTTAATCTTCTTTCCATTCATCACAGATGGGTACGGTACCGAGCCCTCAGAACCGAGTCAGCCTAATGCCCTTCTCCCTGTTACCTCCGATCTTGTTTGCCGCGTAGCTGTAAAGCCGCTTTTCAGCTGAGATCTCAGCTAAGTGAAAACTTTCTGATATTTTGTGAGAATGTTGTTTGTTTCTCTTGTTAGTGATTTGTATTCATTGATCTTCACTTTTACAGTTAAATTTAGCCTTTTTTTTTTTTCCTTCCTTCTACTCATTTGGTAATCTTTTAAGCACCATTGGTGGTACAGCCCTCTCTCTTTAGCCTTGTTGGTATTCCTTGATTACCATAGCTGGTATTCCTTCCTTTTGTATCTAGTATGTTTTTGCTCTTGGGATGGATGCTGTGTGTATTTGTTTAGATTTAGAATAGAGTAAATAGGATTTAAGATTGTATTTGAAGACTTTGTTGTGTTATCTTGTCATGATGTTTGAGAAGAAGGGTACTTCAGGTTTCAAGCACTGTACTTCGTGTAATGGTAAACTTCCGACCAATGACTCTCATGGTGATTGTGTTTATTGCTTAGGGGTGCCCCATCTTTTGGTGCAGCCTCCCTGTGTAATTTGCCAAAGTTTTAGCCAGCACACACTGAACGAGCGCAAAAATAAGTTGATTCTAAAGGGCCTACTTAAATCTCCCTTTTCAGAGGCCCTTTCTGAAAAGGGAGATTTAAGTAGGCCCTTTAGATGGTGGTCTCAACCCCTCCTAGGATAAATAAAACCGGTCCCATTTGGTTCCCTCTTCACCTTCGGGTGAACAAGGCACATCTGTCAAACCTAAGGTACAAAAACTTTCTTCGGAGCATAAATCTGCCTTATCGGCTCCGACCTCATCTGCTCCAGGCACGACGACTCTTATTATGTTGGCACCAGCTTCAGCATAGATACTGTCTCTGGCATCAACTATAAACCTGCCTGCTGCGAATTCGGCACTGGGTGCCACTTTGGCACAGTGCACCCCTTCGATGCCTATCTCTGCAATGACGATTCAAACTCCCGTATCTGCTTTGAGTGCCCCTTCGGCACCAAGCTGTCTTACGACTCTGATTATAATGGATTTAACTGTACTGCTCCTGGTCTCTAAACTTGAGACTTTGGTGCTGGTAGACCCTGCACCACGGACCCGATACTCTCTGTCCATAGACCCGTTTCTAGGCCAAGTGTATAGCCCATTCCTAGATTGACCAGACTCCCCGTCAGGCATATCCAGTAGATCCACCAGGAGCCTTTCAGAACTTGATGTGTGTCTCGTGGAACAGCTGCTGGCAGCCAGGGGGATACCCGTGCCTTCCAGGACCCATCCCCCTATGGGATTTGGGTTGTTTTCTCCACGGGCTCCATCCTATTCTCCTCCTTTGACCACCTCTGTTCCAAAGTCTTCTGTTCTGATGTCTTTTTCAGACCCCCCCCCCCCCGTGTCGGTGCCAGTAGTGGACCTCACTTTGGCTCCAAGACCGTCCTTTTGAACAGTCCTTCCTCAACCCCATGATTGGGCTGTGGGCTCTTTGGTTAGTGGCACGGTCCTGAGTGTTTATTTGGTTCCATCCTCAGTACCGGGAGCATTGTCTGCTCCAATTCTGCTTGAGGCTCCATCCTCGGAAGTGGGTTGGGCGGAGTGGGGTGTGACCCCGGTTCCGAGGTAGTCATTCTCAGTTCCGGGCTCCCATCCCTCTTCAGGTAGATCCACTTTCCGTGCAATGGAGAGGGCTGTTGCTGCTGGAAACATTCCGCCGACGGAACCCCAGATGTTCTTCATCTCACATTGCTGCAGTCCTTACATATGGGGTAGTCCGCTGTCCTCGGTCGGCCCGAATACCAAAGTATTAGGCTGACGTCGGTCAAGGCGCTTAAAACTGACATCAGGACGTCAGGGTACAAAAGCGCATGACCGACGTCATTTCCTCAGTCTTTTTTGCCGCATGGTCCGATGCAGAAGCAGCGTTGCAAGTGCCGTTCGGCGTTCTGAAATTTTTCGAATTCGGAGTTTCAGACCGAATCCAAGTTGGCTAAGTACCCCGTTGGGGATTATTTTGGTTTTTTCTTGCCTCAGTATTTTACCGGATGTCAGAAAAAGTAAATAACTGTATTTCTTGTGGGAAACAGATACCGCATAGGGATTATCATTCTTTGTGTATTCCTTGTTTGGGGCCTGAGCACGACGTTGTTGGGTGTCGCTTTTGTGCTAGGTTCAATAAACGCACTATTAAGCGAAGGTTAGATTGTGCTAGGCTGGTCTTTGGGAAGCGGTGCAATTATAATATGCCGTCGGATTCTCCGGCGCCCGCTTCTGCAGAGAAGCGCAAAGACAAAGCAGTTAAACCCAGGCAAGATGAGTCGTCCGTTCCGGACGCCGGTTCTTTAGAGGCTTCAGTGGAACCGGTGGTTCCGACGGAGGCTTCTCTGGAGTCTCAGGGGGAGACTTTGATTTTGCAGGAGGTAGTCTCTCAGGAGGCAGGTCAGGCCGAAGGGGCTTCTCAAGTCACTGTACTCCCCTCCCTTCCTAGGGTGGTTAGGCCTTCTCCTTCGGTTTCTAAGGCTTCTCCCAGAGGCAGGCCAGTTTTAGCTCCTGTTGGGGTCTCCTAGTTCAGCAGGGTCTGTGCCTAAGAAGCACATGCTTAAAATGGCAGAAGATTTGATTACTCTGATTAGAGGTTCTATGCCCCCTCCTGATAAGAGGCCTAGGGTGGAGCCAGAGTTGGGAAGTTTTGAACAGGCTTCGGATGTTTCAGAGTCTTCGGCTGAAGACTTGCAGGAGTACTCTCCTTATTCTGATTCTGATGCAGATGATTCCACTCCTTCTGCTTCTCCTCCAGAGGATTTTTCTTTTTCAGAGACACTTCATTCTATGAGGGAGCATTTTAAGTGGGAAGGTCAGGACTTCTCTGATTCTAGGAAAAGGCTTAGGGAGTTTTTGCTGTTACCCCAGCATAGGCCTTTGGCTATACCCCCTGTTCTGGATGTTGTGGAAGATGTGTTTGCAGAGGCTTCACTTAATCCTGATTCTCTGCCGCCTGCTCCTGTTAAGCCGGATAGGTATTACAGGGTGCCTGAGGCTCACAAATATCTTGATAAGAGTCCTAGGGCGGACCCAGAAACTATTAGTCAAGGGCCTAAGGGTGTCAAGGCCTCTATTGTAAAAAATCCGGTTCCTTTAGATAAAGAAGCCAGAGCTTTGGATAGATGGGGAAAAAAGGTCTATACATCTTCTACCTTAGCTATGAGGGCTTTGAATTGCCAGTTTCATATGTTGAAATATCAAAACTTTCTTCTTTCTCAGTTGAAGTCTAAGGTGGATGCTCTGGAAGGCATTGAGTGTAAAGAATTGCAAGATTTGGTGCATGTCTCTGAACAGGTGGGTAAGCATTCTTTACAGTGTGGTTTTGATGCTGTGCAGGCCTCGTCTAGGGTGGCTGCCACTGGCTCAGTTCTTCGCAGGCATGCCTGGTTGAAGGATCAGAATTTATCTGACCATGTTAAGACAAGGATTTTGGATGCTCCTTTGCAGTCTGATGTGTTGTTTGGTTCACCTGTGGAGTCAGTCTTGAAGAAAATGGAAGACAAGGCTAAGTCTATGCAGACTGTTAAAGATTTTTTGCAAGTTCAGCCTCCAAGTTTAGTAGGAATTGGCCTGCTAAGGGGTGGACGTATCCTTCTTATGATTCTCAGTCTAGGGGTAGATCTAGACGTGGTAGGGGCAGAGTTCAGAGTTCTTTCAGGCCTAGAACAGGGAGTTCCCCTGCACAATCTTCGGGTGAGGGCAGGGGCCAGTCCTTTCGTAAACAGGCCCAATGACCTACTTTTCAGCTGCCAGATCCTTCTTGCCTGGCAGCACCTTTGGGAGGAAGGTTAGCACTCTTCAAGGAAAATTGGATGTTGGTTACCCAAGACAAATGGGTATTGGATATCATACACCAGGGTTACAAGTTTTATTTCCATACCTTGCCTCCTTTCAAAGGCATGCCGGACGTTCCTCCTCAGCAAAGACTAGAGGCTCGCAAACAAATTTCTCTACTACTTCAAATAGGGGCCATACAACCGGTTCCTCTGCCAGAAGTGGGCCTAGGATTTTATTCTCGCCTGTTTCTAGTACCAAAGAAAGGAAACACGTGGAGACCAATTTTGGATTTATCCATCCTCAACACATATCTGGACATTCCCAAGTTCAAAATGTTAACGTTACAACAGCTTTTACCTCTGCTGGGCAAAGATCACTGGATGGTGACCCTGGATCTCAAGGAGGCTTACCTTCATGTTCCTATCAGGCCCAGTTGCAGGAAGTATCTGCGTTTTCGGGCTGGGACTTCACATTATCAGTTCTCTGCATTGCCCTTTGGCTTATCTACTGCGCCCAGAGTGTTCACGAAGGTTCTGGCTCCAGTGGTAGCTTTTTTCAGGCTAAGAGGAATACAGATTTATCCTTATTTGGACGATTGCCTGATACTGGCCCAAGGAAAGGATGAACTTCTTCATCATTTACAGTATGTGATGGCAGTGTTAAGATGCCTGGGGTATTCTGTGAACGAAATAAAGTCCAGTCTAGTACCCTCTCAGGACATGTGCTTTCTGGGTGTGAGACTGAATACAGCATCCCAGATGGCCTTTTGACCCCGGACAAACAAAAGAATCTTTCTCTTTACTTCCATCAGTTGTCTCATCAGTCCAGGCTGACTGCAAGGACAGTCCTTCAAGCCTTGGGGTTCATGGCATCTTGTATTCTGGTACTTCCCAATGCCAAACTGCATATGAGGAAGCTACAATGGTATCTCAAGAATGTATGGACACAGCACTGCCAAGATTTGGACACTGTCATTCAAATAATACCTTGCATTCAAAAGGAATTTTTGTGGTGGGCTCAGGAATGTCACCTAAACAAGGGACTCTCTGTGACCTGGCCAGAGGCGAGTCAGATTTTAACGACAGATGCCTCAGACAAAGCTTGGGGAGCTCATCTAAATGGAAAATGGATACAAGACACGTGGCCTGCCAGACTTCAACATCTACATATCAACTTGAAGGAGATGTTAGCAGTCCAATTTGCATTGATAGCTTTCAAGGATTTACTTCTTCCAGGGCAGGTGTTGATTCAAACAGACAACACAACTGTCATGTGGTACATCAACAAGCAAGGGGGAACGCATTCTTATCCTCTATGCAGATAAGCAATGATTTTGTGGGAGACTGCTCTCAGTTTACAGCTAAATCTTCAGGCAAGGTTTCTGCCAGGAGCACAGAACTCCTTAGCAGATGTGTTGAGCAGACAAATTATGGATCCCCACGAGTGGAAATTGGATCCTCATGTATTTCAGAGATTGACAGTGTTATGGGGAACTCCAGACATAGATCTGTTCGCTTCTCCACTGAATTACCAGTTGCCAAAGTTTTGCACAAAAAGGTTTCATCCCTCGGCTTGGAAAGTGGATGCTCTCTCATTCAATTGGAGCAATCTTCACGTGTATGCCTTTCCACCTCTGCCTCTCCTCCCAAAGGTACTGCTGAAGGTCAGACAGGACAAGCCAAACATGATTTTAATAGCTCCAGATTGGCCTCGACAGCACTGGTACCCATTACTGAGAAGTCTGGTACAGGAGCCTCCATGGCCTTTGCCTTCGATTCCTCACCTGCTGTCTCAGGAGAACAGTCATTTACTCAATGTCAAACTTCATTCTCTACATCTGACAGCCTGGCATATTCTGTTTTAAACCCTGGAGGGTCTCAGCTTCCACAACAAGTTTTGAATGTTATTTTGGAGGCCAGAAGGCCTAGTACAAGGAAAGTTTACGCAGATAAATGGAGGAGATTTTTATTTTGGAGTACTGCAAAGGATTTTGATGTTTCCAAACCTAATTTAAGTGTTGCTTCAATACCTTACTGAGTTATTGGACAAGGGTTTGTCCTTCTCCTCTATAAAGGTTCATGCTGCAGCAATTTCTGCTCACTATGACAGTGACCCACCATTATTTTCTCAGCCTTTGTTTAAGCAGTTCCTTAGAGGGGCAAAAAATATAAGACCCCACGTAGAGCTCCTACTCCTGCTTGGGATCTCAATTTTGTGTTGGAGAAACTCACTCTACAACCTTTTGAGCCTGCAGCATCGGCAGAGTTGAAATATTTATCTTGGAAGACTGCTTTTTGTTGGCCATTACCTCTGCGAGAAGAAGGGTTTCTGAATTACAGGCCCTTATGGCAGTTGAGCCTTTCTTAATTTTCCACAAGGACAGGGTGTCTTTGCGTACTAACCCTTCTTTTATGCCTAAAGTGGTTTCTAGTGTGGCTTTAAACCAAACTATTCATTTGCCTACTTTTTATGCAAACCCCCAAAATAAAGGGGAAAGGATTTTGCACACTTTGGATATACACAGACAGTTGCGATATTATTTGAACAGAACTAAAGGGTTCAGGCAGTCTCAGCAGTTGTTTGTTTCTTTTGCTTTGGGTTCTCAGGGCAAACCTGTGTCAAAACAAACTATTTCTAAGTGGATTGGGTTTTGTATTGCCTTCTGTTATTCCCATCATGGTAAGGAGATTCCAGCTGGGATTAGGCCTCATTCCACTAGGGCTACTGCCACTTCTACAGCCTTTTTAAGGGGGGTGGCTACTAAAGATATTTTGGAAGCAGCTACTTGGAGTTCAGTGCATACTTTCTCTAAGCATTACCACCTTCCACTTTACTCTAAATCTAGGGCTGGATTTGCAACTGCAATTTTGCAAGGCATGTTGGCAGCTCCTAATTCCTTATAGTTTTGCCATCCTCCCTTACCTCTGCTTTGGGATTCTACCCATATGTAAGGACTGCAGCAATGTGAGATGAAGAACATAGTACAGTTTTGTACCTACCATAAATGTAGATGTTCGAAGATCCACATTGCTGCAGTCCAATTTTCCCTCCCGCCTTCCCCTCTGTTGTTGAAGGTGGTGGTGTGGTTTGTGTTGTACATAGTGTAAATATGGGTTAGTGCACGGGTGGTTGTTTAGGTTTTGCTGGTTTTTGGCTTTGGCCTTTCTTGTTAGGGCCTTCTGACATCTGGGGCAAGAAAAGACTGAGGAAATGACGTCGGTCATGTGCTTTTGTACCCTGACGTCCTGATGTCAGTTTTAAGCGCCTTGACCGACGTCAGCCTAATACTTTGGTATTCGGGCCGACCGAGGACAGCGGACTACCCCATATGTAAGGACTGCAGCAATGTGGATCTTCGTACATCTACATTTATGGTAGGTACAAAACTGTACTTTTCTACCCCTGAGCTACAGCTGCCACAGACCATCTGCCCGGGTCTCTGGGCAGGGAAGCTGCAGGAACTCCCTGTACAGGGTGCCCACTCTTCGGAGTCCTCCTCAGAAGTCCCCACTGAGGGGCCCCCGTGGAAGAGGTCATGCAAGAGGAAGCATGTAGACTTACCTGAGGAGTCTCTTACAGAGGACATGGATTTTTATGATGGTGAAGGGTGCCCACGGTCACCCCCCTGATGATGTCTCCTTCAGAGACATCCTTGAAATGCTGAAACAGAGGGGTGACTGGAAGCCCATTAATCCTCCGGATGAGGAGTCGGTATTGCTGCAGGCTTTCCGTGCCCAGCCTTCTACTTCTTGGGTGAGCCCACCTGCAGACGAGCTAGTTCAGCTTGTGATGCAGCACGCATGGACAAACCTGGACTCTGTTGAGGCGATCCATCTGAGACCTTACAAGATTCTCTCACTACCCAAGGAACACCCACATTGGTCCAGAGGTTTACCAGTCGATGCTGTGATGGTGGCGGCTGTGGCCACTAAAAAGGACCTAGCTGAAAAGAGTCCTCCTGTCCACCCGCCCAACAGAGAGTTGCGGGCCATGGACAGATTGGGGACACGAGTTTTTGCCTCAGAGACCTTTGCCATATGGTCCCTGAACTACTTGGCACATTTTGCGAGGCTCCAAAGACTTGATTTCCAAACTCTCTGGAACGCTTGCAGGGCAGGTGTCTGATGAGATGAGGGACAAAGTTGCCTCACAGCTCGCAACCCTGGAATTGATCTCCGATTCGTCCATGAAGTTGCTTTCACACGCAACTGAAGGAGCGGATAGAGCAGCGGGTTCAGGCATAGTTATGAGGCGTCACTCCTGGATGCGCATTTGTGACCTCGCGGACCCCTTAAAGTCTTCCATTTTGAATGCTCCCATCGAAGCATCTTCCCTGTTTGGCTGCAAGGTAAAGGACACTCTGGCCAGGTGTGAGCAGGATGGTAAAACCCTGTCTGCCTTAGGCCTACGTTTTTCCAGTCCTCAACATTCCTTCTCCAGGAACCAGAGGAGTGGGAAGATGTGGCACAAACAATCTCAGGGTTCTTTCTGTGCCACATGTGGTGATGATACCCCCCCAAAGGCAGAGGGGGTAACAATTTCGGAAGACACCCCTTTCGAGGCAGAGGGGGTCCATGCAACCTAGGCCCCAGGGAGTCCACCTCTGGACAGCCTTACCAGCGCTCCTGAAGTGTGGCTCGATTGCTTGCCTCTGGAAGCAGTCAGGGCTCATTTCTCTCTGCACCAAGCTGCCTGGTACTCTATCACCACTGATTGTTGGGTGCAGAACATCATTACCAGAGGTTACACCATTCCCCTCATATATTATCCAAAACTTCCAACAAAACCCTGATGTTCCCTCCAGTCAGAGAGAAGAAGCAGCTTCAGAAATGAGAAAGCTGTATCAAAAAAGAGACATTCAACTAGTCCCACCAGACCAATGTGGATCCGGATTTTACTCAAGATTCTTTTTTGTGCCAAAAAAGACAGGGGACTTGGAGACCCATTCTAGATCTCAGCAGTTTGAACAAACATGTCAACTAAACCAAATTCCGGATGGTCATGGTTCAGTCCATCCTCCCTCTTCTCAGGGAGGGCGGTTGGATGTGCTCAATAGATGTCCGGGATGCGTATTACCACATCAAAATGGACAAACGCTCCAGGAGTCTGCTTCGCTTCCGGCTAGGAGCCAATTACTACCAGTTTTGTGCCCTGCTATTTGGTCTCTCTACAGCCCAGCCCCCAGAGTGTTCACAAAGTGCATGGCAGTGGTCACAGCTCACTTGATACTGCAAGGATTCCCAGTGTTTCCATATTTGGACAATTGGCATCTTACTGCCCCCACCAAGCATCTTCTGGTAACAGCCCTGCAATACACCCTTTCTCTGGCAGAAATATTGGGGGTAACTGTGCACTGGGAGAAATCCATCCTTACTCCGTCCCAGCAGATAAATTAGTCAGGCCAGTCTTCCACACTCGTTCCTGTCTGATGTCACTCCCAGCTGACAGACTCCAGAGGTTGAGGCTTCAGCTGGTACTCTTGTCAAAACAAAGTCTCGGCGAGAGAGGTTCATCAGGTCCTAGGATCCATGGCAGCCTCCATACCAATATTGCCTGTTGCGAAGCTGCATATGCAAATCCTGCAATGACTTCTTCTCTCGTAGTGGTTCCCGAACCATCACCCCCTATGTTTTCAGGTCCGGATAACCAACTCTTGCAAACAGGACCTACTTTGGTGGATGAGGCCAGACACATATCTTTGGAGCCACCCATTCCAGCCCCCTCAGCCCAAGGCCATTGTGACCACGGATGCTTCTCTGATAGGGTGGGGGCCATTTCCAGGGAAAGATGGTCCAAGGCGCATGATCCACGCTGGGAGCCGAACTGCATATTAACGTTTTAGAACTGAGAGCGGTGCTATTAGCATTGCAAGCATTCCATCTGGTCCTTCCCTCTGGGAACAACTGCAATTCAGTCAGGCAATATCTCAGTAGTCTGGTACATTAACAAGCAAGGAGAAACCAAATCCTAGCCCCTGTGTCGAGAGGCCATGAGAATTTAGCAATGGACGACGGATTTCAACTGCTTTCTGATAGCAACGCATATCCCATGGAGCACCAACCTGATTGCAGACAAGCTGAGCAGATGTATTGTCGTGCCCCATGAGTAGTCTCTCAATCCCGGAGTAGCGGCAGAAAGTTTCAGCCATTGGGGCCAACCTTGCTGCGACCTCTTCACCTCCCCTTCATACAACAAATGCAGCAGCTATTTTGCCCTATTCCCCCCAAGGGGGAGTCCCTGAGGGATGCTCTGATTCACGATTGGCCCACGGGACTTCTCTATGCCTACCCACTCCCCATTTCTCTGATTCCACAGTTCATAAAGAAAGCCATTCGGTTAAAATGCAAAGTGATCCTCATAGCCCCATTTTGGCCTCAACAAGTTTGGGTTCCCCTTCCTTCGTCCTCATCTGTTCCACCCACCGTGGATTCTGGATCCTAGTCCAGATCTGATCTCTCACCCCCAAGGGCTGACTCATCTAAATTTGTCCAGTCTCAAGCTCACAGCTTGGTTTCTCCACTTCCACTAGTTGACAGGCAGGATGACCTCCCCTCTCCTGCTCATATCATCATTCTGGCTTCTCATAAACCATCCATCAGAAGACTATACCAGGACAAATGGAAAAGGTTCTCTATTTGGTCAAAGGAAAGGATGCTAGATCCGTATTCAGCTCCAGTCACAGTGGTCTTATAATATCTGTCTAAGTTTTTTGAAGATGGAGCCACAGCCTCTACCATACGAGTACATCTGGTGGGGATTTCAAATTACCACAATGGACTGGATGGTACTCCGCTCATATCACTTCATTTATGTAAAACTTTTCTCAAAGGAATATCTCACAGTAGACCTCCAGTCAGACAGCCTATAGAACCATGGAACCTCACGCTAGTTCTCCAGTCTTTGACTCAACCCCCCCCCCCCCTTGAACCCGCAGCGAATTGTGACCTAAAATTCTTGTCATGGAAATCTCTCTTCTTGGTAGCCATCACGCCAGCCAGACTAGTTTCAGAGTTGCAGGCATTGTGCACCAAAAGACCCCACCTAATTTTTCATAAGGACAGAGTATCACTCCAGATGGAACCCATCCTTTCTCCCCAAAGTTGTTTCTGAGTTTTCCATCAATCAGTCTATTGACCTTCCAGTATTTTTCCCAATTTTTTCTAATAAAGAGGTGGTGTTGCTGCAGTAGTGTTGTCGCCTCACAGTAAGATGTCCTGTTTGATTCTCAGCTAGAGCGTCTTCTGTGTGGAGACATGCGTGAATGGGCGTACCTTCATTGTAGGTTGTGCGTCAGGGCCAGCAACTCGGCATGTAAAAATCTACTGGCAATCATAAGCAGACTGGAGTTCCGCTGTGGCGACCCCTAACCGGGAAAAGCCAAAAGACACAACACAACAACTGCCTACATTCCTTGGATGTGCACAGGCAATTGCGATTCTGTCTAGAGAGGACCAAAACAGTACGCAAGACTGACCAACTGTTCATTTCCTTTCCTGGGCATAGAATGGGAAACTCTCTCCAAGGTCACTTTATCGAAATGGCTAAGGGACTGCATACATTTCATTTATTCATTTGCAAAAGAGCCTATGCCACAGAATTTTAAAGCCCATTCCACCAGATCTGTGGCAACTTCTGTAGCCTTCCATTCCAGAGCTTCTATGGATGACATTTGCGCAGCAGCCACTTGGGCTAAATCCCACACTTTTGTCAGTCATTACAAATTGGATGTGGTCTCCAGAGGAAGAGCTGCCTTCAGCTCAATGGTTCTTAGGAATGTTCTTCCATAGGGCTACCCAAGGATGATAAGGTAGCCGGGGATTTTGTCCCATTGGTGATGGAAAGAAGATTAACAACATCTTTCATTCATCACTTCCCACCCTTCCCCCCAAGGCTCCTGGCGGATACTTTGGGTCCAAGTAGTGTCCTAGGGCATTTTCACCGAAATGGTCTCTGTTTTACTGGTATAACATGGACAAACTTGATCTGAGGTAACAGGGAGAAAGGGCATTGTGGGTAGAAGCTTAGCTTGAGAGTTTTTTGGCTGGCGCAAGCTTGGTATTAGGCCGACTTGGTTCCGAAGGCTCAGAACTGAACCCATCAGTGATGAATGAAAGAAGGTGAACAACACAGATGGAACGTTATGGTAAGACACGACTTCTTTTTCGCATCACCTATCCCATGATGCTCTTTGACTAACCCCAGATCTAGTTTGCCACTGCAACGGATCGCACGATCTTCAGAGAAGCTCGGGCCAGTAAACCTTTTTTTCTCATCTTTGGACAAAATTTTCGTAAAATTTTTCTGCATAGTTAGAATAGTTAGATATATAGCTATTATGTTATTTTTGGAGCATATAGCCTATCGCCAGTTTATATATTTCTTAGAACTTGGAGCGGTTGCTCTTGGGCTTTTGGCCATTTCTTTAGTTTAATGTTGTGTGCTACCTTTGCATCTTAGTTGGCAGGGCTCTGTCGACTTGTGTTTCCCTATCCCTTTACTCTTAGTGTATTTTTTGATATAGATGTTTAGATTCTATAGATAGATATTGTTCTGTGGATTGCATTTAGTACGGTATACTTGTTCTTACTGTACCTTTAGTGTTTCTTTTTATCAGGGATCTGATAATAGGGATTCTTGCTATTATGTCTGATCAGAAACAGAAATCAGGTTTTAAGAGGTGTAGCTGTGGGCAAAAAATGTCCATTACGGATAACCGTGTTTCTTGTGTGTATTGCTTGGGGTCAGTACATTTACAAGAGGATTGCTCTATCTGCCACTCCTTCAGTGACAGGGTTCTGTTAGAGAGGCGAAGGAAGTTGGTTGATAGAGGGCTGTTGAAGCCAGACTTTCAAGAAGCATTGGACAAGGCTGACCAGACCTCCAAGTCTTCAAAGGGGTCGAAGTCTTCAAAGGTATCCTTGGAACCCAGGTCTTCGGTTCCGAGCACCTCTGTGAAGGCGTGGTCGCCGGCTCCTCAGTCTTTGGCGCCATGCACCAAGCTGATATTTTGGAGCCAAACCCCAGTGCTGGAGCCGGTGTCAGAGGTTCTAAAGTCTCCGATCCTTAGGTCGGTGTCTTCCTTGGCTCCTTCGACCCGTTCTTCGTGAACCCTTTCAGACATCAGTGTGGACCGTGTGGTGCAGAGGCTCTTAGGGAACCTGGCATTGGCCAAATTACTCTCTGCTTCGTCCCAACTGACTTCGAAGCCTGCGACCATCCCATTGGCTGTTACTCCTCCTTCGTGGCTAGCAGAGCCTTCGGAACCGGAAGGAGAACGTCTGATGGTTGTGGAACCCTCAGAGCCGAGGCCTGTCCCAGTGCCTTCGGCCCCATCGACTTTGATTTCTTCAGTTCCGTTCGAAGAATCTCGGAGCTGACACTCCATTGTCTGTTCCGGGGGGAATAGTCGAACTGATGCGTCGGTTCCGACTCTTCCTCTCGGGGTTTTGGTGCAGATGAGCTCGGCTCCATCCTCTGGTTCGTAGCCCATGCCCTCTGGACCGGGGAGATTGCTTCCTTCCTTGGAACTGGCAGATTCCTTGGGTTGAGACACCGGTGTCTTTGATGCCATGAGGAGGGTTATGTCTGCTAAGACCCCCACATCCTCAGATCTTTCCTCTTCCTCCCCTAAAGGGCCGTTTTCTGCCTCTACACCGCAGGTTCCTACCAAGCGTCGAGACCCAGAGCCTCAGATAACCCCATCGGGTGACCCCTGAACTACTGAGACTTCACCAGACGTCCCCACTGATGAGGTCCCTAGAAAGAGATTGTGCAAGAGTAGGCATTTGGATTCTCCTCCGGAATCCTTGATATCAGACACCGACTTAGAGGAATCAGAAGGGTCCCCATGGTCCGCCTTGGAGGATGTCTCCTTTCCAGACATCCTGGAAATACTAAAGCAGAGGGGTGATTGGAAGTCCATTACCCATACTGTGGATGGGTCAGTGCTCCTGAAGGCTTTTGGGTCTCAACCTTCCACCTCCTGGGTTACACCACCCTTTGACAAACTAATGGATTTGGTCGCTCGAAGGGCATGGGAGTCTCCGGATTTCACGGAACCGGTCCTTCAGAGGCCTAACAAATTTATCACCTCCCCCCAAGCAGGACCTTTCTCACGAAGGGTGTTCCCATTGATGCCATGGAGGTGGCGGTGGTCACCAAGAAAGAGATGTCAGAAACCTCTTCTTCTGTCCATCCTCCTAATAGAGACTCTAGGATGATGGACAGATACAGGAAACGCATCTTTAGTTGTGCGACATTTCACCCGTCTTCGAGATCTCCTCAAAGAGCTTGGAGATGCTCTAAAGGGCAACACAGGTTATGTTGTCTCTGAGAAGGCGATGTCAAAGCTTAACACCCTTAATTCTATTGTGAACTCGTCCATGCGGCTCATTTCTTATGCAGCCGATGGGTCGAGCCGAGCAGCAGGTTCAGCAATAGCTCTGTGGAAACAATCCTGGATGCGTTTATGCTCCTTTGTGGAAGCCTTCAAGTCTTCCTTTGTCAACACCCCATTTGATGGCTCTTCCCTGTTTGGGACCAAAGTCAAGGAGACTCTCACTAGGTGTGAGCAGGAGGGAAAGACTCTCTCTGCTGTAGGAGTCCATTTTTCCACCCCTACTAGACCATACCCCAAAGGCAGAGAGGTGGAAAAATGTGGTTCCGGAAATCCCAAGGAGCTTTGCAAAACACTTAGTGAACCATCCTCCAGGGGCAGAGGAGGGGGTAATAACTGAAGACGCCGCCCGAGCGGCAAAGGGGGTCCGCGGAAAGTACAGTTGTGTACACTTAACATAAATATAGATGTTCGAATGTGTTGCAGTCATTACATTTGGGTTATCTGCTTGCAGGTAGCCCTCAGTCAACCTGATTAACAAAGTCTTGGGTCCTGCGTCAGTTGCTGTCCCTTCTTCCATGATGTCAGGTCGTCGGGGGTATGAAACATGCAGCCAATGCCATTACATCAGTTTTTCTTACCCCAGATGTCAGGTGCCCCCCAATGGGAAGCAGTTAAATATAAAAGTACAAAGATATACCTCCAACAAAAAAGCAAATACACCAAAAAGCCTTTTAAGCATAGTAAAGGAAAGTAGAGGTATAGTCAAAAGAAGTTAGGGGGCTGGAGGGAGGGTAACCAGGACTGCAACAGTGAATACATTCGAACATCTACATTTATGGTAAGTGTACACAACTGTACTATGTTCTTCATGTTTCACTGTTGCAGTCGTTACATTTGGGTAGATTCCCAAAGCTATGGTTGGGAGGAGCAATTTAGATAGCATTAGGGCCAGCTATAAGTCCCTGCAAGACTGCAGTGGCAAAGCCGGCTCTGGATTTAGAGTAAATTGGCAAATGATAATGCTTGGTGAAAGTATGTACAGAACTCCAGGTAGCAGCTTCTAGGATGTTCCTGGTAGGGACGCCTCTGAGAAAGGCTGTAGAGGTAGATGCAGCCCTGGTGGAGTGAGGTATGATCCCCTGGGGGATAGGTTTTCCATGGTGCGTATAGCAGAAACAAATGCAATGGCTTATCCATTTAGAAATGGTTTGCTTTGAAATAGCCTTCCCCTCTGCCCCTGCAGCAAATGCCACCAGCAGTTGTTCAGATTTCCTTTGAGGTTTAGTCCTGTCCAAGTAGAATCTAAGTTGTCTGTGCACATTTAAGGAATGCAATATCCGTTCCCCTTTATTCTGTGGATTGGGAAAGAAGGTTGGCAAATGAATGGACTGATTAAGAGCCACACTGGATACTTCCTTGGGCATGAAGGATGGATTGGTTCTGAGGGACATCCTGTCCGCATGAAAGAAGATGAAAGGCTCCACTGCCATAAGGGCCTGTAATTCAGATACCCTTCTAGCTGAAGTGATTGCTAAAAGGAAAGCTGTTTTCCAAGAAAGAAATTTTAAGTTTGCAGTAGCAGCTGGCACGAAAGGAGGTAGAGTGAGTTTCTCCAAGACAAAGTTAAGGTCCCAGGCTGGGGTTGGAGCTCTCCTGGGTGGTCTCAAATTTTTAGCCCCTCTGAGGAACTGCTTGAGCAGTGGATGAGAGAAGAGTTCTGTGTTAAAATAAGCTGAAATGGCTGAGGTGTGGATTTTAATGGAGGAAAAAGGCCCTTGTGAAGCATCTCAGTTAAGTATTGTAAAATCTGAAATAAATTGGGCACTGCTGTGCTCATCCCTTTAGATTGGTTCCAGGCACAGTATATTTTCCATTTTTCAGGATAAGATTTTCTAGTATTAGGCCTCCTTGCCTCTAAAATGATATCACAGGTTTGCTGAGGGATGGTAAAGGAGAGATGAAGTAATTAGCCAGGCTGCAAGGTTCAGTATTAGAAGCTGAGGGTGCAGAATCTGGTTCTCCTGTTGAGACAGCAGGCAAGGAGTCTGAAGCAGGTGCCATGAAGATAATCGTGTCACACTGCGCAGGAGGGGGTACCAGTGTTGGCGCGGCCAGTCTGGAGCAATCAAAATCATCCTTGGTTTGTCCTGTTTGACTTTTAGTAGTACTTTGGAGAGCAGAGGCAGAGGGAGGAAGGCATAGACTGGTTTTAACAGCTGAAGGACAGAGCATCCAGTTTCCAGGCTTGTTTGTGGGGAGTCCTTGTGCAAAATTTGTCCAATTAGTAGTTCTGGGGAGAGGCAAACGGGTCTATATCTGGGCTCCCCCATTTGCTTGTCAACATGTTGAAAATCCTTGGTTCCAGTTTCCAATCGTATGGGTCCATGAGTTTTCTGCTTAGCCCATCTTCCAGTGTATTTAATTTTCCTGGCAGAATTGAGCTTGTAGGTGCACTTGGTAGCTCAAGGCTATGTTTCACAATGCCATGGCTAGTCTGCAGTGGGGGTAAGAATGTGTACCCCCCTGCTTGTTTAAATACCACATAACAGTGATGATGTCCATCTTTACCATTAGTTGTCCTGGAAGAACGTGGTCCTTGAAGGCTGTCAGAGCATTCTGTACAGCTAACATTTCTTTTTGATTGATATGCAGGTGCATTTGACTTGGGTTCCATTTGCCCTGAATGCACTTCCCTGCCAGGTGAGCCCCCCATGCATAGTCTGATGCATCTGTTGTTAGGGTTTGGGTGGCAGGGGGTGGTGTGAAAGGTAGTCCCTTGTTTCGGTGGCAGGCCTATGCCCACCAAAGGAACTCTAGGCGTAGGCAAGGTATGATAGAAATCATTGTTTCTAGGCCTTGAGAATGTTGACACCATAGGCTTTTTAGATACCGCTGTAGTTTCCTCATGTGCAGTCTTGCATATGGAATTAGAAGAATGCAGGAGGCCATGAACCCCAAGGCTTGCAGTATTTGTCTTGCAGATAGCAGGGTTTTTGTGGCCACTTGTTTGAAGTAGGTTGTCAAATTAATTTGTTTCTCTGGTGTGAGGTAAGCCATCTGGGAAGTTGTATTCAAACTTGCTCCCATGAATATAATTTGTTGACAGGGTACCAGGTGTGATTTTTTTATTGTTTATGGTATACCCCAGACAAGTTAGAACCCTTTGTACAAAAGCCAGATGATTCAAAAGTATGTCCTGGCTTTCTGCCTGAATTAGACAATCGTCCAGGTAAGGGTATATTTGAATATTTCTTTGCCTGCAAAATGCAATAACTGGAGCTAGGCACTTTGTGAATACCCTGGGCGCAGTAGATAAGCCAAAGGGCAGTGCAGAGAACAGGTAGTGCATGTAGCTTGATTTGAAGATTAGGTATCTTTTGCAAGATTCCCTGATTGGGATGTGCAGGTGTGCTTCTTTTAAATCTATTGTTGCCAACCAGGCATCTTTGCCTAGCAGAAGAAGTAATTGGTGAAGAGTCAACATCTTGAATTTTGGAATCTCCAAAAAGGTGTTTAGAGTAGACAGGTCCACAATAGGACGCCATGAATTGTCTTTTCTGGTTACCAGGAAAAGTCTCAAGTAGAAACATTGTCCCTTTTCCTCTACTGGTACCAGTTGAGTAGCCCCCATGCATAAAGAGAGAAAGTACTTGTTTTTGAGCCTCTGCCCACTGATTTGGGGGTAGGTCCGGCCACCCGCTTGGTATTAGCAACATGTGGAAGTGAAATCTGTATCCCTGGGACACTATATTTAAAACCCATTTGTCCTGGGTAATGAGTTCCCAATTCTTTGCATGAAGAGCAATCTCCCCCCCCCCCCCAAAGGGGCAATCAGTTAAGTGCTTGGAAATTTTAAAAGGAAGTCATTGAGACAGTTTACCATAGAGGGGAGACTTATTATTCCCAGATTTGGAAGTGGAGGCCCCCCACTGCTTAGTTCTGTGTGTCCCCTGGGACTGAAACCTGGGGTTTTTGCTGCGTCTGTGTTTGGCTTGAGAAGACCTGGAAGGGTCTGGAAAGGACCAATTCTTAGAGGTCCATTGCCTACTAAATCTAGGAGGCTGAACTTGTAAAAAAATCTTTAGCAGTTTGCGTAGATTTAGCTTCATCTTCCATCTTTTTAAGAACTTCCACAGCCTTGTTGCCAAACTGGCGGTCCTGATTTAAAGGAGCATCCAATAATTTAACTTTAACATGATCAGGCAAAGATTGCTCCTTAAGCCAGGCATGCCTTCTGAGCACAGACCCAGTAACAGCAGCCCTGCAAGAGGCCTCTAATGAATCAAAACCACATTGCAAAGTATGTTTTCCAACTTGTTCAGCAGAATGCATTAAATCCTGTAATTCTTTATTTTCCACAGAGTCAGGAATCAACATCATTTTCTGTTTAAGCAGTCCAGTAACATGTTGCTGATGCTTTAGCATATCAAACTGGCAGTTTAAAGCCCTAATGGCCAAGGTTGCAGAAGTGTAAACCTTCTTACCCCATCTGTCCAGCGCCCTGGAGTCTCTTTCAGAAGGGGTAGGATTTTTAGCAGTCAGTCTTAATGCCCTTGGGCTCCTGTGAAATAGTCTCTGGATCTGCAGTATGATTTTTAAAAAGGATCTTGTGGGACTCAGGGACCCTGTAGTATCTGTCAGGTTTTCTGGGAGCAGGAGGCAGGGAATCAGGGGCCAAACTAGATTACGAAAAAGCATCATCAACAATGTCTAGTACAGGAGGAATAGCTAAAGGCCTATGCTGAGGTAGGAGAAGAAAATCCCTAAGCCTCTTTTTTGAATCAGAAAAATCCTGGCTTTCCCAGTGGAAATGCTCCCTTAGGGTATGTAAGGTTTCCCCAAAAGAAAAATCCTCAGGAGGGGAAGCATAGGGAATGGAGTCCTCTGCAACAGAATCTTTATAAGTAGATAAGGGCACATACAGATCATCAGAAGAATCAGAAACAACAGAATCCTGATCAGAAGATTCATAATCAACTTCAGTCCTGAGCCTCTTAGAAGGGGGGGGGTCTGCTACCCCTGATTAGAGTTATTAGATCTTCAACCATTTTTATCATTTGTTTTGTAGGCATAAAGGCCTGAGCATGTGGCCTGGGCATCATTTTTTTAGGCATGGATCGAGATTTAGGCCCAAGTAAAGAAGGAGGCGTCTGTTTAATATGTAAGTCCGTAGGCCTGAATACACCCTTGGAAGCCGGTGCCTGCACAGCGGCTCCGTACCCATTCATGGTAGAGGCATCCGCGGGTTCCATAGTTGAAGCATCTCATGGCATACCAGACTCCGAATGCATCTCAGTAGAGGCCTGCAAATGAGAAGTAGCGGGTATCAGGGGCTGCGAAAGTGCCTCACTGAGTACCGGCGAACTGGCGACTGGCTTAGGAGAAGTTTAGTTGGCAGTTTTGGACCTCGGCGGCCTGTCTCTATCTTTATCTTTGCGTTTTTTCGAAATCCCGGTAGTCTGATGGCTAACCAACATTTCTGGATAATTAAACCGAGAACCGAAATATTTAGAGGTGAAAATATACCGACGACAAATAGTGCGCTGATTAAATAAAGCCCAAAACCGACAGCAAGGTACGTCGTGGTCAGGGCCTAGGCAAGGAATACAGTATGAATGAAAATCTTTGAGGTATTTGCTTTCCACAAGTAATGCAATTATTAACTTTTACTGACATCGGTAGGAGCAAGAAAAAGTTTCCCCAACAGAGTACTTAGCTTTAGTTGAAGACTTCGGTTCTGAAACTTGAAAACGAAAATTTCAAGAGTCGGCCGACCGGCACTTGCGAACTGCTTCTGTATCGGGCACCGCATGGCAAGAAAGACTGATGTAATTGTGTCGGCTGCATGTTTTATGCCTGTGACGATCTGACGTCATGGAAGAAGGGACAGCAACCGACGCAGGACCTAAGACTTTGTTAATCAGGCCGATTGAGGGCTACTTGCAAGTAGATAACCCAAATGTAATGACTGCAACAGTGAAACACGAAGAACATCCAGGGTGACGGGGAGCTGTTCCTTGATGAGCCCTATCAGTGCTCCTGAAAGGAGGCCCGACTGTCCGTCTCTGGAGGCAGTCGGGGGTCGCTTGGCTTTCTACCCAGACGCCTGGCTAGGAATTACAACAGATTCTTGGGTACAAAGCATAGTTACCAGAGGTTACATCATTCCATTTTCAGAATCCCCTCCTATTCGAACAAGAATCCCAGACGTTCCACCCAGTCTGCGGCATCAAAAAGCCATAGAAATCCACAAGCTGCTAGAAAAAGAGTCATCCAGCCAGTCCCGGCGGACAGGACAGGATCCAGAACTTACTCCAGGTTCTTTTTAGTTCCAAAGAAAACAGGGGACTGGAGGCCCATTTTAGACCTCAGCAGACTCAACACCTTTGTCAAGAAGGAAAAGTTCCGGATGGTCACACTTCAATCGATACTACCATTTCTAGGAATGGGAGATTGGATGTGCTCTATAGATCTCAAGGATGCGTACTACCACATCAAAATGGCCAGACCATCCAGAGATCATTTGCATTTCCAGCTGGGGGCCAGTCGCTACAAGTTCTGAGCACTGCCCTTTGGTCTCACCACAGCCCCCAGAGTGTTCACCAAATGCATGGCAGTGGTTACGGCTCACCTGAGGCATCTAGGATTCCGGGTGTTTCCGTATCTGGACGACTGGCTTCTAACCGCCACCACCAGGCATCAACTGAGTCTCTCCAGAGATTACACAATCAGTCTGTGCTCTGTTAGGCATAAGCATAAATTTTGAAAAATCTGCTTTATTACCGTTGCAGCATATTTCCTTCATAGGAGTAGATCTAGACACCACCACCGCCTTGGTCAGGTTGCCTCAAGCAAGAGTAATCTCTCTACAAAATCAGATGTCCCACTTGCTAATGGAAAGATGAGTACCGGCCTCCCAGGTTCTGAATCTATTAGGTACCATGGCAGCTACGCCCATAGCTGTTCCTCTGGGACTGATGCACATGAGAATACTCCAATGGTTACTTTTCACCCAGTGGTCATATCTACAGCTTCCCATGTCATTCAAAATTCTACTGACAAATGCTTGCAAAAAGGACCTTCTTTGGTGGTTGAACAGCCACCAGGTAACTGTAGGTCGTCCATTTGTTCTTCCCCCTCCCTCAGCCATGGACACTTCCATGATAGGGTGGGGGGCTGTTTCAGGGAAGAACTGTCCAAGGTACTTGATCAGAGATGGAATCCCATTTGCACATCAGTGTCCTAGAGTTGAGAGCGGTGTTTCTAGCGTTGCAGCACTTTCACGACTCTCTACCTCGGGAGACGATCGCAATCCAGACGGACATGTCACTTGTCTGGTATATCAACAAACAGGGGGGAAACCAAGTCTTACCCCTTATGCCGAGAAGCCCTGAGAATTTGGCAGTGGGCTGTATCCACTGGGCACTTTCTGATAGCAATGCACATCCTGGGGACTTACCAAAGTGATAGCGGACAAACTGAGCAGAGACATTCTGTTGCCCCATGAGTGGTCCCTCAAAGAACAAGTGGCGGAAATGATATTCCGCAGATGGGGCCAGCCATGCTGCGACCTTTCTGCATCCCAGATGAATGCCAAATGCAGAAGCTACTTTGCCCTGTATCTCCACCGGGGGACAGACCAAGGGATTCACTCGTACACGATTGGCCCTCAGGTCTCTTTTATACCTTTGCACCAACCCCTCTGATCCCCAGATTTTTACAGAAAGCCAAAAGCTTGGGAAGGAAAGTAATTCTGATAACCCCGTTTTGGCCTTGGCAGCTATGGTTCCCCTTCCTTCAGCAGTATCAAGTGAAAGAACCTTGGGTTCTGGACCCAGTGCCAGACCTTCTGACTCACTCGGGAGTTCTTCACCCCTCTCTTCACTCCCTCAAACTGACAACTAGGCTGCTCCACTTCCCAACCTAGCCAGGTCATATAATTTGTCTTCTGCAGTGCAACATATTCTGGTTTCTTCTCATAAAGTCTTCACCAGGAAACTGTACAACAGTAAATGGAAGCGGTTTGTTTGTTGGGCTTCTCAACATGATATTGATCCCTATGTCGCTCCTATTCATAGTATTCTGGAGTTCTTGACTATGCTTTTTCACAAAGGTGCGGCAGCTGCCACTATAAGGGTTCAAATTGGCTGCAATATCCAACTTTCATTTAGGATGCAAAGGCTCTAATATGTCTTACAGATTATGTAAAGCCTTTCTGAAAAGGACTCATCACTTTAGGCCACCTATCAGACATCCAGTTACTACCTGGAAAATAAATTTAGTACCGTCTCACCTTATGCTTCCCCCTTTTGAGCCTGCATCATCTTGTCTTCTGAATTTTCTTTCTTGAATGACAATTTTCTTGGTGGCTGTTACCTCAGCACGTAGAGTTTCTGAACTACAAGCTCTTTCTATCAGACATCCGTATCGGGTCTTTCACCCCGACAGTGTGTCTCTCAGGACAAATCCTACCTTTCTTCCTAAGATCTGCTCCGAGGCTAATTTGAACCAGTCTATTGAGCTTCCCACTTTTTTCAGACACCATTCTAATAAATTGGAATACATGTTACATAAGCTTGATGATCACAGACAGTTGAGGTTTTATTTGGACAGAACAAAGGAATTTAGGAAATCGGATCAGCTCTTTGTTTCCCATGCGTACAGTAAGAAGGGGTTTCCTGTATCTAGAGTTCCATTGTCAAAATGGTTATCTGATTGTATAAAATGTATATATTTTTCAGCCAACCAACCCTTAGAACGTGACGTGAAAGCTCATTTTACCAGGACTGTCTGTACATGTCTGGCTCATGCAGCCTGTTTGCCTTTGGACAAAATTTGTGCAGCTGCTACTTGGTCCAAACCTCATACGTTTATCACTCACTACAAAGTGGACAGAGCCTCCAGGGGCAGGGCTTCCTTTGGTTCCACTGTTTTCAGGAATGTCCTCCCGTGAGCCACATAGAATTAGGGTGCTTGGGACGCTACCCACGTGTAAGAACAAATGGCGAGATTGAACAACTTCACATAAAGAAGTTATGTTCTTACCATAATGTTCCATCTGAGTTGTTCATCTCGCCTTTGTTCTTACAATCCCTTCCACCTTCTCCCTCCGGGTTCTTGAAGAACGGGTACGACTAGTGGTCTGGTTGGTCTGACTAGTGTCTTTCACTCTAGCCAGAGTATCTCTTAGCTAATTTCTGCTGGCTTCAGCAAACTAGATCTGAGGTTAGTCAGAGAGCATCATGGGATAGGGACTGTGTCTCGAGCTACTCTAAGATCTTGAGCTTGGAAAGCGGCCGACTTGGAGTCGATGGATCAGCTCCGAACCCATGTGTAAGAACAAAGGTGAGATGAATAACTCACATGGAACGTTATGGTAAGGACATAGCTTCTTTTTTTGTCTGCATGGGATGAAATGGTTAAGACACACCTGCTTTGCCAGAGATGGTCTTTATTTTTCACCCCTTGGTTTTGCATGCTAAAACTTGTTCTAGCCCCAAAGTGCCTTTTTAGGCAGAGTTCACCTGATGGAATCCCAATGTAACAGTCTCCAGTCTGGATAGTATCTGTATGCCACTACTGAATGTCAGAAGACTAAACATCAGAGAGTCTGAACTTCACGCCTTCCTTAACCTCAAAGATACCTACAGTATCTTACAATGTCTGGAATTACAGAAACCTAATTCTATTGCAGTTATAACACTTCCTGTATTCTAGGGTACAATGCCTGTCATGCGTTCAGATCCACTGGTAACTGTTGAGTGAGTATTTGTATTTATTTGTAACCTCATTGCCTCTTACCAAGTTTTGCATGATGCAAATCTGGAACTAGTTGAAGTCCTAGTAGCATGCAATAAAACTAGTTACCTTATTACTGATCCTATCTATGCTCCTCTCAGAGCATGCAAAATACCTTAAACAGAAAAATTAACAGTTAAGCCAGGTACCATCTTTATGGATGATGATGGCTTATCTGCACATAAGCTGGCAGGCATTTACTACTAACAAATTTGCCCAGAAATTTCTGGATTTAAAATGCCAATATGCCCTCATTTCCCACCTGCCCCCACTATGTATACATTTATAGCCATAAAGCCACTCTCACTTTTCACTGAACGTATCACACCACTTCTTCCATCCCACCCTGTTTGCAGTCTCCCCTCTTCCTTATAGGTTGGTACTAGGCTATCGGCCCTAGGGCCTATGCAAGCCTAGCCATAATTCCCTGGCTATTTCTTCCCACACTGTTTACATCCCTGGACCCCTGTCTAGCAGGGCGACTGACGTGATCCCTGGGGTGAATTTCCTTTTTTCCCATCCAATCATCAAGGTTCCTTTTGAAGAGGGCCAAAGAGGCGCTCTGCTTGACATGTATGGGCAGTCTATTCCAGAGTCTGGGGAGTCTCTGGGTCAGGAACCTATCCCTCCAGCATGTTTTGTTTATTGTGATGACAAGATTTAGATCCCTGGAGCGTGTGGCTCTGAGGGATTGGGATTTTTTTTAAGTGTAGCATGTCCAACAGCTCTGGGTTTGACATGGCCTTGTATGTTAAGTAGAGATCGCCTCTGAGTAGACGATATGTGACAGAGTATAGCTGGAGTTTTTTAAGGTGGTCAGCATAGGGCATCTGCTTTAGGTCTGTGATTCTTTTAGTGAGGTATTTCCACGGCCTTTCCAGTTGTTGCAGATGTCTTGAGACGTACATACCAAATGGGGCATTGTATTCTGTAATGGGTCTCATGAGGGATGAGTACAGTGGGACAATGACCTCCTTTTTTCTGGATGAAAAACCCTTAGTGAATGAGGTGTGCCACATAGAAGGATTTCCTGACTGTTGTGGCGATGTGGTTATTGAAGGTGAGACCACTGTCCACCTGTGTCCCGAAGTCTGTTATCACACTTTTGGTGTTTAGTGTACTGCCACCTATGTGATAATTCATGGGTACATGTTTTTTCCCAAAGGGGATAACTGTACATTTCTTGGCATTGTGCTCGAGTGCCCATGGCTCTGGCACCAAGCATCTGTTTCTGTAAGGCCCTTTTGTAGAGTATCCACATCATTTGGGGATTTAGTAATGGCTCCCAGTTTGCAGTCATCTGCGAACTTTGTTAGCCAGAGTCCCTTAGTGTTTGCCTTTACTTCAGAGAAGTAGATGCCAAACAAGAGAGGTCCCAGGACTGAACCCTAAGGTACTCCACTTGTCATTTGTATGGAGCTGGATTTGGAGTCAGCTACTTTTATAGTGTGGGTTCCGTCAGTAAGCCAGTTGGCAACCCATCGAGTGACGTAGGGATTAATCCCCAGCTTAGTATGTTTATCTATGATTCCAGAGTGGGGGGTGGTGTCAAAGGCCTTGGCGTGGTCCAGATAGGCTGTGTGGACTGCCTTACCCTCGTCCACGGCTCTGGAGACTGATTTGAAGAAGTCAGTAAGGTTCAGGAGACGAGATGAGCCCTTCACGAACCCAAACTGGATGGGTCCAGTGTTTTAAGGTTGCCAATGTCTTTGTTTATAAGTTCCATGGCCTTGCAGATCAGGCTCGTCAGACTGATGGGGCGGTAGTTCCCAGGATCCAAGGTGGATCCCCCTTGTGGAGTGGGATAACTGTAGCTGTACGCCATTCAGTGGGCACAAAGCCTGAGGTGAGGGTATGATTAAACATGACACTTAGGTGAGGTGCCAGTTCATTTTGTAGTTCATGTAGTACACAGCCCAGAATGTCATCTGGTCCCATGGATGCTGTAGCTTTATCTTGGAGCTTAGCTTTGGAGAGTGTGTTTTTTTTCCTGTGTGGCCGTTACTACCGGAATTTGGGAATCTTCCAGTATTGAGATGGGCCATTTAGGGGGTGAGAGGGGGGTGAAGTTGGCACTGAATCGATTTGCCAGGATATTGGCAATATTCTTGGCATCAGTATATTTAATGCCATTCTGTTGTAGCTCAGAGCAGATCTGTGCATTGCCATTTAAATTCTTGATATAGTTATAGAATGCCTTGTGGTTGTCTTTGGAATATTTGGCAATTTTATTTTCGTAACTAGCTTTGGAGGATATTATGAGGGATCTCAGCTTCTTATTGAGGCTGGTAAGGGAGTTTTTTTGCATCCTGGGATTTTCCTCTTTTCTGCAACCATTTTTTTCCTTTTGTTGTAAAGTTTGTTTATGGCAGGGGACCACCAGATTGGCTTCCTTTTTTTGGAGGAGAGCATCTTGGTTCTATTTGAGATGGCACGATTCATGCATGAGTGGATGTGCTCGTACAGTGCCTTAGTGTAGGACTCAGCAGTCGAATTTTCAGTTCCTGTCTGCATGGGTGTCATGAAGTTTGTAACGTCTGACTTGAGTAGCATGACGTTGGCCTTGGAGAAGTTTTTTATGGAGGTTTCCTTACTGGGGGCTGGGGGTAGGATGTGGATGTTAAGGGTGATTAGCTTATGGTCTGACCTGACCAATGAGGGGGTGACCATAGGTGTGGAGCATCGTTTTCCCATGTTGGTAATGACCAGGTCTAGGATATTGGAGCCCCTGGTGTGACTATGGATTAGTTGATCCAGGGCATTGGAATTTATGAATTCCAAGAACCGTTGGGTGAAGGTGTTGGTGCATGAGTAGTTTTCCCAGTTAATGGCAGGGTAGTTGAAATCACCCAGTATTAGGGTGTTTGGTTGTATATTCATATTTTCCAGTAAGTTTAGAAAGGTGTAGTGAGAATCTTGGGGTATGGTGGGGGATCTGTAGCAAGCTACAATTTGGATTGCAGTCTTACCTAGTGTTAGCTGCACCTGCAGAATTTCAGACACATTGTGCTGGGCAACTAACCTGGTGGTGTGGATATCCTTGGTGAATATGGACACTCCAACACCTTTAGTGTTTCGATCCTAGTTTGGTAGCCGAAAAGTGTGGTAAGATTTGTAGCCTGGTATTGCAGGGGTGCTCTCTCGAGCCTTGAACCAGGTCTCAGTTACTGCACAGATATCGATGTTCTCCATTTTTAGGAGTGCCTCGAGAGAGTGCATTTTGAGGTTTAGACTACTAGCATTGAGTAGCATTACCTTCAGATTTTGCATGCTTGTACCTGTTACGGTGGTGGTTTTGTCCTTTGAACTTTGCCTAAAAAAGGCACTATAGGGGTGGCAAGAGCCTTAGCCAGTAACCTGAATCCCAGGGGCAACAGGTGCAGACCATCTCTGGCAAAGCATCGTGGTCTTTCGATCATGTCGTCTCAGGCAGACAGATACTGGATCCCCTTTGAATGACACTAGAAGCATAGCCAATTGTTGAAGTCAAATCATTTTGTCCTTGTATTGTGGTATCATTCTAGGCGAAGGCAGGATGCTACTCAAGGCTAGGGTCATACCTGCCTGGGCCACATGATCCAAGAGCTCTTTCATGTCTCTTTTCATGTAGTCCAGGGAGGTACATCTCAAGTCATTCACTCCAACATGGACAATGACAGAGTCATATTTGTACTTGTTGTGGAGTAAGTTGAGTGCATGAGTTGTATGGCGGATCCTGGCACCCGGCAGGCAGCCTACTGTAATTTTCTCCTTGTTCAGCCTGGTGAGTGGGACATCAGTGTGCCTGACTATAGAGTCACCTATGAATAAAGTTTTAGATACGTTGTCTTGCCTTAGGGGCTGTTGCTGGGTGGCACACTAGTGTTGTGAGCTGTGTGACAATTTGGCTATGATTGGTGTTTGTTTGCGTTTCAGCTTCGGAGGTCCTTGTTGCTTGGGCAGGTTACAGTTAAGGGCCTCTGCATATGTGGATTTAGTATTGCTATGTGTGGGTGTTGCTGGTGTGAGTTTAGAAGGGCTATGTGTTGCTTGAGGTGTAGTGCGGGTGTTAACCTTCTCCTCTTGACTGTCTAGCACAATCTTGGGTGGAGAGAGCGTTGCTTCCAGTTTGACTATGTAAGTGCATCTCTCACAGGTTGTAGTGTTGGGTGGTAGGAGGAGAGGGTTGTCTGTGTATGTGAGGCAATTGCTGCATTGCCCCAGTATGCCCAGATTCACTAGGTGGACAGGCGAAATCAACAGAAGCTGACCCTTGGACATGCCTGGTTTGGTGCTTTTTTTTTTTTTTTTTTTTTTTTTTTTTAAGTACAGAAGCTGTTTTCCCTTACCATAGCAAGGTACTTTGCAATTATAGGCTATTTAGTGCCTGTGATTAATTTATCTTTGTTAATAAGGAGAGTTGAGTGCTTGTATCAGTTTAAGGCTTCCTAGTGTTTTCCAGCAGGTATTAGAGCAAGTGCTAGTCACAGGGATGCTTAAAGGTAAGATGAAAAAAAATGGTTTATCCTAAATACTGCAGTGTGCACTAGAGAAGTTAGATGTGAAAGTAGGTAACTTAAGTCTTACCTATCTAAAAAGTTAAGTTTTAGTGGAGAGTCACTATTTTTAAAACAGCAAGATAGATTGAAAGGGGGTGATCACTTTTGTATTCCGGTACTATGGAATACAGTAGAATGGCCAATAAATTTAAATAGTTGAAGGGGAGTGATTTCACAAAATGATAATTTTGTGCTTACACAAGCCAGTGAAAGCAGAGAGGAAATGAGATATACGGTCAAATTAACATAAGAGGCAGACAGATAGAAAGACTGTGTTATTTAAGAACACGACAGTGACAGGGTGGGTGCGGAAAACTTTCTGCCTGACTCGCAAGAAACAGAGCTGTGGTGTATTTTGAAGTTTTTAATATGCAGTTAAAAGCAGAACACAAGCAAAACACAAGGTAAAGAAAACAAATCACAGCACTCAAAATATAAAAAGGCAATAAATCAATACAAAATACAACAAATAAAAAGCAAACCAACCTTTCCCTCACAGCAAAGTGTAGCAGAGTCTGGGTGAGCCCTCTCTTCTCCTCTGTGTAATCCCCTATCACCTATACCTCAGCACCTTCAATTCACTACACCTTTAACTATCAACACACTAATACACCCTCTCTTATTCTAAACCACCCATACTATAACATCACACTAATCATGCATATACCATACCTGCAATGCCACTACTTATAATTAGTCTTCCACTCTCCCTTCTACTCCACCTCACCTATCTCCCTGCCTTCACTTTTTCTCCACCCTTCCGTATAACCTCTACCCACCCCAAAAAAGAACCCCACTGTTCTGCTTACATTTCTCCCTGCCTATACCATTCCAACAACCATCTCCTTTTTAACAGAAAGATTCTTCTGACCCCAAAAAGTACTTTCACCCCTTGTCATCACTATCCCTTCTTCCTTACCCCCAACCCCACTCTAGAGATCCTAAGGAACTGCTGTCCTTCCTGCTTGGTCTAATTTCTATCCTCCTTTCTGGTGATATTCACCCTAATCCTGGACCTCCTGCCAATACTAATATCAACTGCTCTCCAGCTCCTTTACCCTCTCCCTACAAGTCTCTCCTCTTTGCTACTATTAATGCCAAAAGCCTCCGCAACAAACTATGCAGCTTTCATGTTTGGCTGTCCCATAACCACCCTGATATTCTATCCATTTCTTAAACCTGGCTCAAGCCTCACTTGAAAGACTCCAAAATCACCCCCCCCCCAACTACAGAATCATTAGAAATGAGAGAGCCCACAAGAAAGGAGGCGGAGTAGCCCTACTCTTTTCCTCCTCTCTGACAGTGACACCCTACACTGACCCTATACCTCAATTTACTACAGCTGAAATAACCCTGGCTCTTCTAAAGATTAACTTTCATAAAAACATAATGATAGCTGCCCTATACATTCCACCTGGTAACAATATCCCCATTCTTGAAGATGTTCTTTCTTGGTTCTCATCCACTATTGGTAATGAAACAATTATCCTAGGAGAAATCAACATCAACTGGTCTTCCATACAGTCAACTGACCACCTCCCACAGTATAAACCTGTACGGTTTCTCTCAATTAACTCTCCTACCAGGCCCACTAAAGATAACTCTTCAGGCACTGTCTTAGACTGGATAATAGTTGGGTACTATAGGGTTGGGAGGGTGGCCTAATGGTTAAGGTGTTTGCCTTACAAACACAAGGTGCAGGGTTTGAGTATCACAAGGGATAATTGGCTAAGCTTAAAATGTCTCGCAAGGGCAGTTAGCTTAGTACTAATCTATGAACCTATGAACCTATATCCCTACAGCATCTCTACCAGTGGTACCTTGCCCGATCCACTTAGTGATCACCTACCTGCCTTTGCACTTCACTCTCCTCCCCCACCCCTTCAGCATAACTATATCTCAACCTGTACCCACACAAATTTCAACCCTCAATCCTTCTCTGTTTAAAATAAATGAACTGGAACCCTGCTGGCAGGCTACCCGCAGTCGGCCTGAATTCCAAAGTCCTGGTCTGGCATCTGTTGCTGTCACCTCTTCCCTGACGTCAGTGCGCCAGGGGTATAAAAGATGCAGCTGATGCCATTTTCGTCTGTCTTTCTTGCCGCGCGGTGCCCGAAGCAAAAGCAGTTCGCAAGTGCTGGTCGGCCGACTCCTGAGATTTTCAAATCTGAATTTCAGATCCGAAGTCTTCATTAAAGCTAAGTACCCCATTTGGGAAACTTCTTTCTTGCTGCAGACCGATGTCAGAAGAAAAAAAATAAAAAAAAAAGTTAACAGTTGTATTTCTTGTTGGAAGCAAATACCTCATAAGGATTTTCACTCTTACTGTATTCCTTGCCTAGGCCCTGATCACAACGTTGCTAGCTGTCGGTTTTGTGCTAGATTTAACCAACACACTATTAAACGTCGGTTCGATTTTGCATTTCATTACTTTGGCCGAAGATTTAATTATATAATGCCGTCAGAACAGTCGACGACTGGAGTTTACAAAAAAACGCAAGGACAAGAAAAATGAAAGGCATCCAAGGTCCAAAACTGACGACGAGGCCTCCGTTAGGCCAGACGCCGGTTCGCCGGTTCTCAGGTGCTTTCGCAGCCCCTGGTGCCTGCTACCTCAGAGCCACAGGCCATTTCCGACTCACACGTGGAGCCAACTGGGCCTCTGGATACTCAAGGTATTGGACACACAGAAATCATCCCCTCAGATGGGTCCGGAGCCACTGAGCAGGCATCGGCTTCTGAGGGTGTCTTCAGACCTACACAGTTATATGTTAAACCATCTTCAGCTTCAAAGACTAAAGCAGCTCTAAAGACAAAAACAAGTACAGCATTCTCATACTCAGACTTCCATGCCTAAAAAACAGATGCTTAAAATGGCCAAAGACCTAATTACTTTGATCAGGGGTTCCCATCCCCCTCTTGATAAGAGGCCTAGGCAAGAGACATAATATGATTCTTCTGATCAGGTTTCTATTTCCCCTGATTCCGCTTCTGAACAGGATTATTCCATTCCTCCCTATGAGGACTCTGCTGCTGAAGAATCCATTCTTTCAGCCTCTCCTCCTGAGGATTATTCTTTTGGGGAAACCCTGCATACCATGAGGGAGCATTTCCACTGGGAGAGCCAAGATTACTCTGAATCTAAGAAAAGGCTCAGAGACTTTCTACTACTTCCTCAGCACAGCCCCCTTGCTATTCCACCTGTTCTAGACATTGTAGATGTATTTTCAGAGTCCGGCCTCTTTGCGGACTCTCTACCCCCTGCACCTGCTAAGCCAGACAGATATTACAGGGTCCCAGATTCTCATAAATTCCTATATAAAAGCCCTGCTGCTGACCCAGAAATTATATCTCAGGGTCCCAAAGGGGACAAAGCTTCCAGTGCAAAAAACCCTGTCCCCTCTGATAGGGATTCAAAGGCACTGGACAGATGGAAAAAAGTTTACACTTCTGCTACCTTGGCTGTAAGGGCCTTAAATTGTCAGTTTCATATGCTTAAATATCAGCAATACTTAATGTCACTGCTTGAACAGAAAATGTTGACAAATACTGAATGTTCAGAGAACAAGGAAATGCAGGATTTATTGCATGCAGCTGAAGAAGTGGGAAAGCATACTTTGCAATGTGGTTATGATTCACTGGAGGCCTCTTGCAGGGCTGCTGTTACAGGTTCTGTTATTAGAAGGCATGCTTGGTTAAAGGAACAGAATCTGCCTGATCATGTTAAAGCAAAATTATTAGATGCCCCATTACAGCATGATACTTTGTTTGGTGCTAAAGCAGAAGAGTTGTTGAAGAAAATGGAGGATAAAGCGAAATCCATGCAGACAGTTAAGGATATCTTACAGGTACAGCCACCCAGATTTAGCAGGAACTGGCCTTCTAAAAATTGGTCCTTTCCAGTGTCAGACCGACCACAAAGAGGCTGATACAGACATCCCAGAGGCAGATCTCAACCCCAAGGCTCATACAGGCCTAAACAATGGGGTGCTCCTACCTCCAAAGGCGGAGAAGAAAAATCACAACCTTAAAGGAAATGGTCCCAGTGACTTTCCTCTGCCAGATCCAAGCACTTTTCTCTTGGCAGCCCCCTTAGGGGGAAAACTAGCACTTTTGTCATCAGATTGGCAAAAGGTTACCCAAGACAAATGGATCTTGAACATAGTGCCCCAAGGCTACAGGTTCCATTTTCACACCCTACCAAGGGCAAAAGGTATGCCAGACTTGCCACACAATCAGTGGGCAGAGGCACAAAAGCAAATTACAGCCCTCATGGACATGAGGGCCATTCAACAAGTACCACAACAAGAGCAGGGGCAAGGATTTTACTCCAGACTTTTCTTAGTACCCAGAAAGGACAAAAACTGGAGACCAGTACTGGACCTGTCTGTACTAAACAAGTTTCTGGAGGTTCCAAAATTCAAGATGTTGACTCTACAGCAGCTACTGCCCATGCTGGGCAAGAAGGCTTGGCTCGTAACTTTGGACCTAAAAGAGGCATACCTGCATGTTCCAATCAGACAGTCTTGCAGAAGATACCTCAGATTCATAGCTGGCTCAATGCACTACCAATTCTCTGCACTGCCCTTTGGCTTATCTATTGCGCCCAGGGTCTTCACAAAATGCCTGGCACCAGTAATTGCATTTTGCAGACAGAGGAATTCAGATATATCCTTACTTGGACGACTGCCTTATTCAAGCAGAGAACAAAGACATTCTTCTAAAGCATCTGGCGTTTGTAAAAAGATTACTAGTTTGCCTTGGGTACACAGTAAACGAAAAGAAATCAAAACTAGTACCCTCACAAGAGAGAATATTCCTGGGTGCAAGCTTAAATACAACTGCCCAGATGGCTTATCTCACACCAGACAAACAAAAACAACTGACTTCTTACTTCAAAAAAAATGGCAACAAAGACCCAGTTATCTGCAAGGAAAATCCTGCAGGCTTTGGGTTTCATGGCATCCTGCATTATACTAATTCCATATGCCAGACTGCATATGAGGAAACTACAAAGGTATCTAAAAAGTGTTTGGACTCTGCATTGCCACAGCTGACAACGGATGCATCAGATTATGTCTGGGGGACCCATATGGCAGGAAAATGTATTCAGGGCACATGGCCAGTAAGCCAGATGCATCTTCACATCAATCAAAAAGAGATGCTCGCTGTTCAGAATGCCCTGACAGCTTTCAAGGATGTACTTCATCCAGGACAGCTACTGATAAAGACAGACAATACTACGGTCATGTGGTACATAAACAAGCAGGGAGGTACACATTCCTACCCCCTCTGCAGACAAGCAGTGACCTTATGGGACACAGCATTGGCTTATCAAGTTCACCTGCAAGCGCAATTCCTGCCAGGAAAAACAAATACTCTGGCAGACGAACTAAGCAGAAACCTCATGGATCCCCATGAGTGGAAACAGGATCCACAAATCTTCAGCATGATAACAAGGAAATGGGGATGCCCAGACATAGATCTATTTGCCTCCCCTCCCAACTGCCAATTACAGAGATTTTGCACAAGGATTTATCACAAACAAGCATGGAGTGTGGACGCCCTATCCTTCAGCTGGAGAAATCTGATAGTATATGCCTTTTCCCCCACTGCCTCTCCTTCCTTCCCAGGATACTCCTAAAGGTCAGACAAGAGAAGCCAAAAATTATACTGATTGCACCAGACTGGCCACGCCAACACTGGTACCCAATCCTAAAGAGCTTGTCTCAAGGTCCAGCATGGATATTACCTCAAACTTTTCACTTGCTGACCCAACAAAACAATCAGATCCTGCACAGCCAACTCAGGACTTTAAATCTGGCAGCATGGCGGATAATGTAGCCATTCAGAACACTCCTCTTTCAAAAGCTGTTATGGATGCTATCTTGGAGGCCAGGAGGCCCAGTACCAGAAAATCTTATGCAGAAAAATGGAAGAGATTCTGTGCTTGGAACCAGGAACAAGGCATTGACACGTATGTACCAAATATCCCTCAGATTTTACAATACGTAACTGAGATGCTGGACAAAGGCCTTTCTTTTTCATCAATTAAGATTCATGCCTCTGCCATTTCAGCCCATTACAATACGGAACCACCTATCTTTTCTCATCCTTTAATAAGGCAGTACCTCAGAGGGGACAGAAACATCAGGCCTCCAAGGAGAGCACCAATTCCGGCATGGGACCTCAATTATGTCTTGGAAAAACTCACACTGCCTCCTTTTGAGCCAGCCTCAACAGCGGATATAAAATTCATATCCTGGAAAACAGCTCTGCTCCTAGCAATAACCTCTGAAAGACGAGTCTCTGAGTTGCAAGCACTCATGGCTGTGGAACCTTTTATCATTTTTCATCCTGACAGGGTTTCTCTGAGGACAAACCCAGCATTCATGCCTAAGGTGGTGTGCAGTGTGGCCCTCAACCAAACCATTCACTTGCCTACCTTTTATCCAAACCCACAGAACAAGGGTGAGAAAATTCTGCATTCTTTGGACATACACAGGCAGCTACGCTTCTACCTGGACAGAACTAAAGCTTTCAGAAAGACTGAGCAACTTTTAGTGTCATATGCTGCAGGATCACAAGGAAAGCCTATCTCAAAACAGACTATTTCTAAATGGATAGGCCATTGCATCTGTTTCTGCTATTCTCAGCATGGCAAATCAGTGCTTAAGGGCATTAGGCCTCATTCTACCAGAGCAGCAGCCACTTCAGCAGCCTTCCTCAGAGGAGTACCAACCAAAGACATCTTAGAGACTGCAACTTGGAGTTCAATGCACACTTTTACAAAGCACTTCCACTTACCTCTTTACTCTAAATCCAGAGCAGGCTTTGCCACTGCAGTTCTGCAGGGCCTCATAGCCTCTCCTAATCCTATTTAGCCCAGCCACCCATCCTCAGCTTTGGGATTCAACCCAAGAATAATGACTGCAACAGTGAAACACATAGTACAGTTCTGTATCTACCATAAATGTAGATGTTCGAGCGTATTCACTGTTGTAGTCCAGGTTACCCTCCAACCGTCCCCCTTTCTTTTGCTAGGGTTTATCTGCACTTCTCTATTCCATACAACCTATGTGGTGTATTTGCTTGTAGATGAAGGAAATGTTTCTTTACTGCATGTATGTTTATTGGCATAATATATTTAGCCTACCATTTTGGGGGCACCTGACATCTGGGGCAAGAAAAACTGAAGAAAATGGCGTCGGCTGCATCTTTTATACCCCTGGCGCACTGACGTCACAGAAGATCGACAGCAACCGACGCCGGACCAGGACTTTGGAATTTAGGCCGACTGTGGGTAGCCTGCCAGCAGGATAACCCAAGAGTAATGACTGCAACAGTGAATACACTCTAACATCTACATTTATGGTAGGTACACAACTGTACTATGTTCGTCGTGTTTCACTGTTGCAGTCATTACTCTAGGGTTATCCGGCTGGCAGGCTACCCGCAGTCAGCCTGAATTCCAAAGTCCTGGTCCGGCGTCGGTTGTTGTCGCCACTTCCCTGACGTCAGTGTGCCAGGGGTATAAAAGATGCAGCCGACGCCATTTTCTCCAGTCTTTCTTGCCGTGCGGTGCCCGAAGCAAAAGCAGTTTGCAAGTGCCAGTCGGCCGACTCCTAAGATTTTCAAATCCGAATTTCAGATCCGAAGTCTTCATTAAAGCTAAGTACCACGTTGGGGAAACTTTTTTCTTGCTCCAGACCGATGTCAGAAAAAGTTAACAATTGTATGTCTTCTGGGAAGCAAATGCCTCATAAGGATTTTCACTCTTACTGTATTCCTTGCCTAGGCCCTGATCATAACATTGCTAGCTGTCGGTTTTGTGCTAGATTTAATCAACACACTATTACTCCAAGTTGCAGTTGAATTGGGTTAGGGAGGAACTCTGCTTCACATGGATAAGGGAGACTATTCCATAGACTGGGTAGTCTGTGGGATACATACCTACCTCTCCAGCAGGTCCTAGTTATATCACAGGCAAGGTTTAAGTCTTTAGAATGGGTAATTCTGGTGCCGTTTCTTTTGTGGATATGCAGGAGGTCCATCACAGTGGGGTCTGACAATGCTCTGTATGCCAGGCATAGAACTACCCTCAAAAGCCTGTAGGAGAGAAAATACAAGGATAGGGCCTTGAGGTGGTCTGCATAAAGCATATTACTTATGGCCTGTATTCTTTTAGTGAGGAACCTCTGTGGACATTCCAGTTGTTGAATATGCCTGGTTAGGTGCATACCAAAGGGGACATTGTACTCAATGATAGGTCTGATAAATGCCGAATACAGTGGAACAATAACTTCCTTGGACTTAGACGCCATACCTTTGTTTATAAGTGTCGCAACATAGATTGAGTTCCTCACCACTGTAGACACATTATGATCAAAGGCTAGATTGCTGTGTGTGTCCCTAAGTCCCTGACTACTGGGTCAACTCTTAAGTTGTGTGCTGCCAATGTGATAGTTACCAGGGATGGATATCTTTCCAAAGGATACTATTGTGCATTTTTTGGCATTTAGGATTAGTCCGTGGCTCTGACACCAGTTGTTTGTCTGTGTCAGCCCCTCCTGGAGAACATTTGTGTCAGTGTGAGATTCAATGACAGCTCCTAATTTGTAGTCATCTGCAGATTGTCAGCCAGAGACCACTGACATTGGCCTTGACTTCTGAGAATTAATGCCAAAAAGGAGCAGTCCAAGGACTGATCCCTGAAGGACTTCACTTGTGACTGGCCTCTTTGTAGAGGTGGACTCCACAATTCTAACTTCCTGAGTCCTGTCTGTGAGCCATTTGGATATCCACTTGCTGACCAGCTAGTTTATACCTAATCTCCTGAGTTTGCCAACAATGCCAGAGTTGGGTATTGTGTTAAATGCCTTGACCAGGTCAGGGTACGCAGTGTGAATGACTTTGCCCTCATCCACTGCTTTGGTGACCTTCTCAAAGAAGTCCACCAGGTTGAGTCTGCATGAACTGCCCCTGACAAAACCAAACTGGGTTGGGTCCAGTGTCTGGAGGTTTACTATATCTCTTCTGATCATCTCCATGATAATTCTTTCCATGGCTTTACATATAAGACTAGTGAGGCTTATGGTTCTGTAGATGGCCCATCTTTGTGCAGAATGATGACTGTTGCCTTTCTCCATTCATGAGGAGTGAAGCCTGTTTGGAGGTACAGTTAAATAGTAATTCCAGAGGCCCTGATAGGTCATGTTTCATGCTATTTAGAAGTCACCCTGAGATATTGTCTGGGCCCATTGATGCAGTGTTCATGGTCTTAGAGAGAGCATTAAGGACCTGTTCTCTAGTAATAGTAGGGGGGAGTTTTATTTGAGGATATTTCCTGAGGGAAGGTTGATGGAGAGAGAGAGGAGTTAAGTTGGAGCTGAATTTATCAGCCAGGAAGTTTGCTATATATTCTGGCTCAGTATAGATAGCTCCATTTACAATGAGCTCTACACACAATTGGCTATTGCCTTTGAGGTGGATTCCACAGTAGGAGTTGTTAGTTGAAAGGTCACATTGTGTGTATTCTCCAAACCTGGCTTTGAGAAAGCAACCTAGCCTTTAATTGTAAAGATGCAATCTTACCAATTTCAGTACTAAACTATGATTATGAAGTGCTCGTGTCTATAATGGCTAAAATAATCAGAGTAATGCCAAAATTTATAGATATGTATCAGTGTGGTTTTGTGGAGGGGAAGCAAACATTTGCCAATATTAACAGAACACTGATGATTCAGAGGGAAGCATAATGTGAGAGGATACCATTGTTGTTGTTGGGTCTTGATGCAGATAAAGCATTTGACAGAGTAAGCTAAGACTTTATGAGCAGGGTAGTGGAAGCATTTCATTTTCTGAAAAAATATCTAAGGTTGATTAGGAGGATATAAGAGGGATTGGAGATGAAAGTTAAAGTGGGTAGTGTTCTCTCTGATAATTTCTACTTGAGCAGAGGAACCAGCAAGGGATATCCTCTTTCTCTTTTGTTGTTTGCATTATATTTAGAACCAATGGCAAAGAAAATAAGGGACTCAGAAATTCAAGAATATAATTGGTATGGTAATCAAGAAAAGCTGACTGTATTTGCAGATGATGATATTTTACACCTGACAAAACCAGAAAGAGACATTACAGTGTTGTGGAACATTTTGAGACCGTTTAAAATCAATACAAAATTAATGAAGCTAAACAAAGGCAATAGCAGTAAATTATGTACCCACACACAAATTGGTTCAGCAATGTCAGTATTTATGGGGACAGGATAAAATTAAATATTTAGGAGCATGGATTAAAATGATTCTGGTGTGGCAGCTAAAGATATGTGAGAAGAGACTAAACAAAAGATATTCCAAAAATGAGAAAATGGAAGCTTTGTTATTTGGATACGAAGATGCAAGCAGTCAAAGGGGGTCCTTTTAGTCTTATACACAGGTCAGACATATTTTTATAATTCAGAGGAGAAGTTGTAGATAGCAATTGAAGAGCTTAAGGTCTTCATCTGGGAGGGGAAGTTGGCAAGCGTCAAGTAGCATAACATAATTCTTCCAGCAGAACAGGGCAGATTGGGGTTACCCAATATGAAGAGGTATTCCAAAGCTACACAGTTAAGGCTCCTGTACTTATCAGAAGCAGAAAACTATAATTCAGAGTGGAAAGGGAAGATGTTGAAACGGGGGGAAGCTCAAGAATCAAGGAGAGACTGGGATTTGGGATGCAGGCCTTTAAGGAGAATAACAATAATCATATAGAATATTATATCCATAAAGTAGCAGAAAATATTTAAAGAACTAAGCCAACACGTGAATAGAGAAAGGCGATTTTGCTGATAGAGATGACTGCAATTAGGGTTACAGACAATAGGCAAGAAGGTGCTGGAACTTATTGGAGAAAACTGGTAAAGGAACCAAGGTGTTAGTAGCAAATAACTAGAGAGAGCTGGTAATAGAATGGAAAGAGGCCAAGAATTTATTTGGACTGCAGGTTAGAGATTGCCTTCCCTATCAAGGATTGATATTAGAGTATAGGCAAAGACAAAGAAATAAGGGGGTCCTAAATTAAAGAGCAGCACTGGTAGAGTTTTTAGTATAATCTAGAACAGAAGCTGCCATTGAAAAAGGAGTAATTAGTAGAACATATAAAATATTGCATGATAACTATAAGAATCAATCAGAGGAGATTAGAAAGGATTGAGAATTGAGATTGGATAAGCAATTCACAAAGAAACAATGGGAAGATATATGTACGTCTCCTAAATATGCTGCAAAATCTAGAAGATTTAGGATTTTTGCTTGGAAATGTTTACATAGATATTTTTATACCCCAAGTAGACTCCAGAAAATGTTTCCTCAGGTAGACAGCATTTGTTGGAGATGCGATAGGGAAGAAATAGGTACTTGGGAACATATTTTCTGGGAGTGCAGTCAGTTGGTGAACTTTAAGGATTCCCTCTGGGATGCATTGTCAGAGACTCTGGGTGGGCCGATTGGTGTGACAAGGAAGATGATTTTTCTGAACTGTGATACAGAATCAGAATTAGCTAGACATGGTAAGGCCTTGCTGTGTCTAATTGTGGTGGCTGCCAAAAATCAGTTACTAGACAATGGAAATCAAAATCTAAAACGGCTACATTAGAAACAGGGAATATAGTAACAGAGAAAACAACTGGAATTGAGATTATTAGAAAAAGGTAAAAGCATACTACATAGAAAAAAAATGGGAATTGTGGGAACAATACATACAGGGGAGGAAAGAGGTTTAAAAAAGCCAGGACTTAAAGGAGCTGTGTTTGACTTGAAATGATTGGGTAGATTGTAAGTGATGGATAACATCTGCAACTGGGAGTATGTTAGTATGGTTTGTGATGTACCTGGGGACCCAGGTTGACAGTGGCCTTTCTTTTGACACTCACATTGCTAAAGTGGTTAGAAAGACCTTCTACATTGCCCACCTGATCATGAAGGGATTCACATCCAGATCTAGTGAGGTCATTGTTCCCCTGTACTCTTCACTTATCAGACCAATGATCGAGTACAATGCCCCATTCGGGATGTATCTCACCCGACATCTGCAGCAATTGGAGAGACCCCAAAAGTTCCTCACCAAAAGGATAAAGGGACTCCAAAATCTGTCATATGCTGCCAGATTGAAGAAACTCCAGCTCTATTCAGTCGCATACCGTCTGCTCAGAGGTGACATGTGCCTGACATACAAGGCCATGTCCAACCCGAATTAATGGACATGCTCCACCTCAAAAAATCCAAATCCACCAAAACCACTAGAGCAAGCGACTTAAACCTTAGCACGGATATAAATAGGACGTGCTGGAGGGATAGATTTATCACTCAGAGACTCCCTATGCTGTGGAATAAAATCCCGGTCCATGTGAGGCAGAGCACCTCGCTGACTCTGTTCAAGAGAAATCTAGACCTGTGGATGGGAGATCGTAGGTTTACCCCGGGAATCATCTCTGGGTCACTGCTGGACAGAGGCACAACAAACTAATGGGCACAGTATTTTTTCATATAAGGGGTGGCGTAAGCCACAATAATTTGGGCTAGGCTTATAAATGCCTTAGGGCAGATAGCCTAGTATAAACCTATGAACCTATGAACCTATGAACCTATGTAAAATGCTTGCAAGTAGGATTTTGTTGGTGTGGTTCGTTTTCATGTATATCAATGTATGATTGTTTATGTTGTAATTGATGGTTTAATAAAGACATTTCGTGTTTAAAAAGGGGGAGCAGGAATTGGATAATTTATGTAATGTTGCTTAGATTATATGATGTATAGTAGTATATGTGAGATATGATGTTTGTTAATGTTAATTTCATACAATTTGATTACGTATGTATAAATGTGGGTCTATATGACTTGGTCGACAGTTCATATGATCGACTGTTTATTTGGTCGACAGTTCATTTGATCGACCAGCATTTGCCCCCTTCCCCAATGTTGGTTGACCCTGGAGTTGATATATATAGTTAGGGGGGGTGTGGTGGCACAGCCCCCCACATTGGGGGGTGTGGGCGGGCAAAGCCCCCCACCTAAAATGCTTGTCGATCAAATGAACTGTCGACCAAATAAACAGTCGATCATATGAACTGTCGACCAAGTCATATAGACCCATAAATGTATATGTGTCTGTCACAAGTGATAATTCATTAAAGGTGTTTAAAAAAAATCCTGTGCTACCACATCAATGGTACCAGATGGCAAGATAGATACCAAACCCTTTCTTCATTTCTGGAACAGGCTGCCCTTACCTGTCAAGCAGAGTACTATCGTAGCAACCTTTAAAACGAGTCTGGATGACTGATCTCAAATTTTCCCCAGAGATAGGTGGAGAAAGTCTGCTTTATGATGGGCATTGTTACTCTCCCACCAGTTCTGTGGCTGGGATTCTGCAATGTATCCTTAGCTATAACCATAGTAAGAACCCATGGACCTAATCTTCACACAAATATAAGATTATTTAAACAATGAAATATAAGGAAGATGTACTTAGCAGTTGAAATACATGTATATGGATTGCACCACAGGGGTTAATCCCATTAATTATCTTTTTACAAAAGGTTTTGACCTACTTGTTCTCTCATTTTTATATTCATCCATTAAAATGTAATTTTACAACTTCTATTTCTGTTACAGGCTAGTCTTCTGTATAAGAAAATCTATTTCTTAAGCTTTTTCAAAGTTGCCCTGAATTTTCATCCCAAGAAGACTGCTTTCTCAGACCTGAGTTTTGGATTGGGAAAGATAAACTTGACTTCCTTTTGAACCAACAGATAAAGCAAATATAGAAATTCTTTATTGGAATCTGTTTTCAAATCATAGCTTATTCAGAGAGGATTTCAGGATTAGTCTCTCAAATGTAGAGCGCATTTGTACTTTTTTGTTCGTTTGAAGATGTCACTGAATGACGAGCAGTACCAGCTTCATAATTTACTGTTTATGTTAACAGTTTACAGTCCTTTCAATACATTTGTCTTTTGTAACACAGGCTGTTTTTCTTTCATTCAGTCTATTCAAATACCAGTTTTTATCCATACTACCAGAATGAACAGGATATATATGTTGGATGTTGTGTATGCAACTTAGATACTTTGTACTATAAGGACAAGCATTCATAAAAACAGATCAGCTTAATCTGCACTTGAAAAAGGTGAAAGGACCAACCTGTTAAGAATGTCTGTCAAACTGGCCGACAAATTTATGATCCGCGTAAAAATGTTTTGCAAGACATTTTTTGAGCATATTCCATTAGAGCAGTATAAGCAGCAGTGTCAGCAAGTACTTCAGAACTGCTTCTGCAAAAGATATTCTAGAAGCTGCTACATTGACTGCTGTCTACTTCTTAACAAGAAGTGTTACAGTGTAGAGGCAGAACAGTTTTTGGCTTTGATTGTGGTACAAAAATAACTTGGGTTCCTACTTCCCAGAGGTTAGTGCTTAAGAATCTACCCAGATGTTATTTATTGTTATAGTGACCTACCCCAAAGAGGGTAGTATAGTTGTATAAGACACTTGTTATAACAGTAGATTTTTGAGGAGAGATTCATGCATCAGTTTCATTTCATCTTGCTGCGGGAGCTGTAGAGAATTAAATGGTAATAGTTTCATATTTAAAGCTTTATCAGTGTATTGTTGGACTGATGACACCTGGCTTTACTAGACAGTGGAAAGTAGCACCAGTCACATTTCCGGTGAGGTCATTACTGGTTTGAAGAGCAGTAAAACAGAAGGTGGCAACTATACAGCAATGTTTGGGCTTTTGCCAAATAGTGTCCTTCTGAATGTAAATATTCTTGGTTTTTAGTGTGTAACTATAACTGTTCCTGTGGATAAAAAGTATTTTCTTGGATCTTATAATGTAAACATGTTACAAGACAGACATGATTCTTAATGTATTAGCCAGAAAGCATTCAGCTGGAATATAGCTAAACACTAGTAATTCAGTTATGTTGTCTCTAAAATGAGGTCTCTAGCCCCGGCAATCAGAAATAAGTCTACTTATAAACACAAGAGGAATCCTTTCCTAGGGTTCTAGGAGGCTTTTTACAAGCATAAAACTGGTGACATGGAAGATTTTGAGGAGCCTGTAAAAATGCAGAAGATAATGTGTGACACTGCCCTAAAGCAGGCCAGTAGTTGTATCAGAGGCAACTCAGCAGTAACATGAGCGATGGTACTGCACTTTTTTTCTGAAGAACCGTTACCTTAATTTTTTTCCATCACTGTAAATAAAACTGTACTGATTTTTACAAACTTTGCACTCGTGTTGCTTGTATGTAAAAAGAAAAAAGTTATATATATTATTTATTTTTATATTTGTGTGTGTCTGTGTGTGTGTGTGTGTGTGTGTATATATATATATATATATATATATATATATATATATATATATATATATATATATTTATGCCTCACCTGCATAAGTATGAGAACAACAGTGGAACTGCTGAAAAAATAGTCTGTAGTCAGACAAAAGGATAGCAGAAGGTGAACAAGCCCAAATGTGATTTACTGTTTTAGTGGTCAATTATCGATGATCATCCTATAGTTTGTTCACTGCTGCCATAGGGACATCTGCTACAGAAGGCTTGGCAGTTGGCTTGACTTCCTGAGTTTTGCAGTCTTCACTGTCCAGGATAAGAGAACACCCTTCCCATGTGGATGGTTGGTGACATAAGAGGGATTTCACTTCACTTGAGATTGAATAAATTTTTGTGAGTATTGTCAGTCTCTTGGTTAGACCTGGTTTCCAGAGTTGACAAGCACGTTCCCCAAAGGAGAAGATCTCTTATTTAGCTTTTGTATATAAGTTGCTTGCTTGGTAGCAGTAGATTTAGGGTGTCTGAGCTAGATGTCTGATATTGAGAAAGTAAATAATTGTATTGTGTGTAGGTAACATCTGACATAAACTTCCTTAACTCGTGTGCCTTTTGCTTGGTATCTAAGCATGACTTTTCAGATTGTCCCTACTTTGCACGGTTTAATCAGAAGGCAGTTAAGTAGAAGGTAGTCTCTTGGGGACTACCTTAAATAGACATTGTTGAGTGCCTTGTCCAAGACTGACGTAGATTTGGCCAAACCCATGGGGCTGCCATGCTGAAAAAAAAAAAAGAGGAAACAGTTGGATAAATGCTCTGAAGAGGAAGAATACCTGGAGTCGGACAACTTTCCATTAGGTAGGCTTGAGAGGGATGGGTCCAACAAGATACTTTTTCAGTGCTTGATTCTGGTATGTATTTGAACTGAGGTGCATGGTGTTGTCCCCGTCTCAAGAACTCAGTTTCCTCTGATGGTCTGGCCTTCCTGGCTGTGAATACCTCAATCAGTCTGATCCACAGGTCTGTCCTTGGGCCTGTTGTTCTTACACCCATACTATTGTATCTGAGGATGAAGATGATGTCCTTTCAGTGTTTGTACACAACCATGTCAGCAGTTCCAGGACTGAGGTCTTTCATGTCCTCCTGCATCTCTAAGCCTCTAAGGTGATCTCTGCACCCCATTCTAGTGCCAGATAATCCCTTCAAATTCAGCCTCAGGCTTGCCACAGCATGTGCTCGGTTGGTCCTTATCTTACCTCATATCTCAGGACCTCATTAGGCTGATCCAAAATGTTTGTCTTGAAGACCTCACAGCTTTCCTGTGAGAAGTCATCAGTATCAAGGTTCCCTTCTGAAAAGAGGAAAAGAGACTAGTTTGTAAATGCAAAACAGAGACTTTTTTGTTATATTTCTGTAATATGGTTTTGTAGCAGTTTGAAAAGCCCTCTAAAAACTGTAGTCCTAGCAAATAAACTTTATCAACTACTTTAAAAAAAAAAAAAAAAAAAAAAAAACACTCCCAAGGCAAATTTTTTTCCCCAAGAGAAATACTGCTGTTTTCTGACATACCTTATTGGTCAGTGCTGTTGGTTGTTTAGGCTGCCATGTACTAATGTGCTGCTGTGTAATACAGCTGTATGTAGCTCACTTGTAAGTAACATTACATGGTTACAGATATGACGTGTAATACCAGCTTCATAGTTTAAAGTTTGTGTTAACAGTTCACAGCCCTTTTAATACAGTAGTATGTCTTATATTAAGATGCTTAAGAGGATATTGGGTCTGTCTTTCTGGGCTTTACTTTGTGTTATTGGAAACTTTGGGAGGAAAACTGTTGAGTTCTGTTTGTACAGTCAAAAGATATGTGGTATAATGACATGTGCTGCTGTGTAATACAGCTGTATGTAGCTCACTTATAAGTAACATTACATGGTTACAGATATGACGTGTAATACCAGCTTCATAGTTTAAAGTTGAAACAAAAATGGAAAAAAACTAAGGGTAATGCTGCTCAACGCCAGAAGTCTAAATCTCAAGATGCAGGCACTTGATGCACTCCTCAGCATGGAGAACATCGACATCTGTGCAGTAACTGAAACCTGGTTCAAGGCTCCTGAGAGCACCCCAGCGCTACCAGGCTATACCTCGTATCATGCTTTTCGGCCCGAAAACCCGGGCCGAACCACAAAGGGAGGGGGAGTGTCCATATTCATAAAGGACACCCACACCTCCAGGTTAGTAGCAACACATGAAGCATCAGAGACCATACAGGTGCAACTAACCATAGGCAAAACTGCTATACAACTGGTAGCATGTTACAGACCACCCTCCCAATCTCAAGAACCCCACTCAGCCTTCCTGAAGACATTGGAGGATATGAATGTATCACAAAATACCATCGTACTGGGAGACTTCAACTACCCAAACATAGATTGGGTACATTATTCTAGCCCTAATACCCTAGCCCAAAGGTTCCTGGAATTCATAAATTCAAATGCACTGGAACAACTAGTCACCTCTCCCACTAGGGGAGATAATATACTAGACCTGATCATCACAAACATGGGGACAAAATGCTCCACACCGAAGTATACCCCTCACTAGTGAGATCTGACCACAAACTAATCACCCTGGATATACATATCCCACCTCCACCCCAGCACAAAAGACCACAGTGAAAAACTTCTCAAAAGCAGACTTCACTCTTCTTAAGACTGAGATGGTATCCTTTAAGCCCACTGTGCCAGTGGATACCACATCCCACAATGCGAATCCTTCACAAATGCTTTCTATGGACATCTCCAAGAATGCATGGATCATGCAATCCCAAACAAATCTAAGTCCCTCTCCACCAAATGTAAGCGTCCTGTCTGGTGGACCTCAGCCATAAACAAATTGTATAACAAAAGAAGGAAGCTACTGCACGTCAGAGCGAAATCCCATGAAGGGAAGACATCTCTGATCAACATTAGCAGAAAACTACGTTCTCTCATAAAAACATCCAAGGCAAACTTTGAGAGAAAAATCGCTAAGAACACTAAAGATAACCACAAAGCCTTCTTCAGCTATGTTAAAAACCTGGGCGGAAACCCTCAGATATGCTCAGAGTTGGATCACAACAACAAAAAAATACACTGAACCCACAGATATTGCTAACATTCTGGCTGACAGGTTCAGTGCAAGTTTCTCGCCTCCTTCACCCCCAAAAGAAGAAATACTTATACCAGCTGAATGTAATCTCTCTGTCATCTCAGATGTCCAAGTCAGAACCGCCCTAAACAAAGCTAAAAACACAGCATCAATGGGACCTGACGGTATCCCGGGGTGCGTGTTACGTGAACTCCAAGAGGAGTTAAACCCACACATAAAAATGCTATTTAACCTTAGCCTTACTTCGGGATATGTACCTGAACACTGGCGTACAGCAACAGTGGTCCCACTCCACAAGGGGGGTGCCTCTACAGACCCTGGAAACTACCGCCCCATAAGCTTGACTAGCCTGGTCTGCAAAGCCATGGAAAGAATCATTATGGAACTCATAAACGGAGACATAGGGGACCTACAGACGCTTGACCCCACCCAGTTCGGCTTTGTAAAGGGCAGATCCTGCCTTTTAAACCTGGTTGACTTTTTTGAAACAGTCACTAGAGCCATTGATGAGGGCAAAGCAGTCCATACAGCATACCTGGACTTGGCTAAGGCCTTCGACACAATACCCCATTCAGGCATCATAGATAAGCTAAACAACTTAAAAGTGAACCCTTATGTCACTAGATGGGTTGCAAACTGGCTAAAGGACAGAACCCATAAAGTTAAAATCGCTGGAGCAATGTCAGACTCAAAGCCAGTCACAAGTGGTGTCCCACAGGGATCTGTCCTGGGACCCCTCTTGTTCGGCATTTATTTCTCAGATGTTAAAGCAAACATGGGAGGGCTGTGGCTGACAAAGTTCGCAGATGACTGCAAACTAGGCGCCATAGTCGATACACCAGCAGATACACACATCCTACAAAAAGGCCTCACTGAAACGGACAACTGGTGCCGTAGTCACGGCCTTAAACTAAATGCCAAAAAATGTATAGTCATCCCTTTTGGAAAAAACAAAGTACCCACAAATTATCACATAGACAGCAACCCACTGAGTACGGAAAAAGTAATCCGAGACCTAGGGACCCAAGTAGACAGCGACCTCTCATTTGACACCCACGTTGCCAAAGTGGTTAGAAAAACATTCTACCTTGCACACCTCATCATGAAGGGTTTCACATTCAGATCCAAGGATGTCATTGTACCCCTATATTCCTCCCTCATCAGACCCATGATTGAGTACAACGCCCCATTTGGTATGTACCTCACCCGGCACTTGCAACAGCTGGAGAGACCACAAAAGTACCTCACCAAAAGGATCAAGGGTCTCCAGCATATGTCTTATTCTGCCAGACTAAAGAAACTTCAGCTCTATTCAGTAGCATACCGCCTGCTCAGAGGTGATCTCTGCCTGACGTACAAGGCCATGTCCAATCAGGATCTGATGGACATGCTCCACCTCAAAAAATCCAAATCCATCAGGACCACGAGAGCTAAAGACTTAAACCTTGGCACAAGTATGAATAGGACATGCTGGAGGGATAAATTCATAACCCAGAGGCTTCCCATGCTTTGGAACAGGATCCCAGTTCATATTAGGCAGAACCCCTCACTGACTCTCTTCAAGAGAAATCTTGATGAGTGGATGGGAGATGGTAAGTTTACCCCAGGGGTCACATCTGTGTCACTGCTAGACAGGGGCAGAGTAAACTAATTCTGTTATATAAGGGGACCTTCACTGTGTCACTACTAGACAGAGGCAGAGTATTCTAGATTTATTCTGTACATTTTTGTACCATTTCATGGGGTGGCAAAAGCCACATCACTATGGCTAGGCTTACAAATGCCCCAGGGCAGATAGCCTAGTACTATACTATGAAACTATGAAACATAAAAATCTGATCATTGCAACAAACAATTACATATACAGTAAGTGTCGTAATGGTAGTTGTGTACAAAGTAAAACCAGAAGCAATGATCATACCATAAAGTATAACATTAACATTTTAACACTGACAAAGTAAGTCCAGCAGTGTGTCTTTGTGGAAGGAAAACATAATTAGTATCTCCTAAAAGAAATCCGTTAAGGGACTGAGCTATTGATGTCCTGTCACAGTACAGAAGGAGTAAACAAAAATAAGGAATATCTTAGGTGATAGAATTCATGATGTTCAGGACATGGATCACTACTGCAGTAGTCAAAGATAATTGGGTCTTACCCCCTGCACCAGTCCACTTCCTAGAGCTTTGGTCACTCTCTCGGCTCCCCAACTGTCAGTTGCACACAAGGTGCTCCATACAAAAGTCAGTTGGAGCAGCAAAACACACTTCACTTTGGCAGCAACAAAAGCTCTGAACACTTCTGCAGATCCCATGATTCTGTCATTTGGCTGTCAATCCCTCAAGAGCTAGGCAGATAAGTCCACGTTGGGGAAACTTTCATACTTTATTTGAATTTTATGACTAAAACCTGTTTTTCTTGCCATGAAAAATAGTTGTGCTAAGAAATGGAGTGACTGGTACTGTCATTTTATCATGAAGGGAACTGTTGTGTTGGTGCCTTTGTAAACTTTTTTATGAGGAAAAATTTAATGTTTGACTAAACATGTTTGACTAAAAATGTATTCATTTATTGAAAATGAATGTGTTTGAAAGAGGATATTGTGCTTGTAGAGGACTTTCAGTGGTTTACTTATCTCAGAGCCACTTGTTCTCTGCCATTCACTTTACTGACTTGTCAAAGCTCCATGAACCACATTTCAGACCTCCTTTCTCAGCTTATTGATGGAGCAGCAGTCAGTCTCTCTGAATGTACCTTCCCCAGTACACACAGAGAACATTTAAGGAATTGTTAAGGTTCAGACCATCTCCTAGTTTACCTGTGCTGCTTTTGGTGACTCGACTGTGGAGGTTTGTTCCTCAGATAACCCATCTTTCTCTCCCACGGTTTTTGGGTAGCCTTCTAAACCACCAAAGACTATGGGACAGCCATGTCTTCTGTGGTTGAAGGCTGCCTTTGCTGTTGTCTGGGTCCAGGGAAGGAACCATCTTATGGGACTTCACTTGGCTAGGATAGGGTTGTGGGTGCTGGGTTCAGTGTTTCTCAGGATCAGGCTTTTTGCAGTGTGCTTAGTAAAAAAAAAAAAAAAAAACTTCCAATCTCCTGGTTTTATGTCCATGGACATCATAGATTTACTCAGATCCACTAAATTAGTTTATTTATTTGACATTTGTTGACCCGGTTAGTCTGACTGAGCTACAGCCCTTTTTCAGTGGAGGCCCAGAGAGAAAAGCTCCACAGTCACAAGAAATACAAGTAAAAAATACAGAATTACAAGTTATACAGAAAAAAAAAACATGATTACTGCTTTTTTTGCCTTCAGAGTGTTCAGGCAAAAAAAAGAAGAAGAAAAGAAGTTCCTTGTCATTGTGACAGAATTTTTCATTCAGAAGTGTTAACATTGCAGGGGAAAGGAGTGCACTTCAGGAATTTCTTCTCTGTCTAAACATTCCGATTCTGAGGAAGGTATAGCTTTACACATCCCTGCTGAAGAAATTTCTTTCACTGACATTTTATTTAGTACGAAGTAGGTGTTTCAGTGAAACCCCATTGAGATCCGTTATGGCACAGAAAATATATTATGATTTGCTATAGATGCCTAAAATTGCTCCTATTCCTCTTGTATTGCTGGCTTTAGAGAATGTTTTTCTCCCTGCATCCAGTCTTGTGGTGATCAGCCTTCTGCTCCTAAGAGGCCTGACAGGATATACAATGTGCCCCAGCCACACATGCTTTCTTTCTAAATCTGCTGCAACTAAACAGGTTACTACTACTAACTTCATTCCTTCTGACAATGATGAGAAAGCAGTAGATAAGTTGGGGAATAAAGGTATTCTTCTAGTACTTCAGCTTTCAAGATTTCTAAATGGCCAAGCTCATATATTGGTTTAAAAAAACTTTTTACTGTATTTTAAAACAGAAATATAAGTTTTTGATTAATCCGTTTGAGAAAATACAGACATTGATGGTTAATCTCCTTTCTTCCAAGGTAAAGAACTTATTAAAAGCTTCAGTGATTGCTCTTTCTCCGGTGACTAAGCATATTTTAAAATGTGCTCATGATGCTACTGACTTGTCCTCCAGAGCTGCTGTTTCTGTATTTGGTTTGAGGAGACTTGCTTGTCTTTGTTCTCAAAAGCTTCCTGATGATGATACGTGTAAGATTTTAAATTCTCTCAGAGACTCTGGTCCTTCTGCAGTAGCTGGAGTGCTTAAGAAGTGTAATGAAAGGGGATGGTGATTTAAGGAGTGACTTGGAATTTTCGACTCTTCTTTTTCAGACCAAACAGTAGTTTTCCCTTCTCTTCAGCCACCTCTTCCAATAAACAAGGAACCAGTGATCAGATTTTAAAAAACAATGGAAAGGAGATGAAAAAAGAAAGGAAAAGCCTCCAAAAATCCCAGTCCTTCCAGCCACCATGACTATCAGCCTGTTCAGGCTCCCCCTCCCTTCAACTTGTGTCAAATTGTTGGCAAATCATTAAGGACTAAAGTCAGAAAATAATGTCAGACATTTGAGTTAGACTTCATAACCTTTAGAAAATTCATACTAATGCAAAACATGTCATTCTATCAACTTTTAGTTTGTAAGAGCAATATTTCAACTGTGTCCCTATTTTTGAGACTTTGTCCCCCCATTATTTATGGCTTCGTCCAGATTTCTTGCTCTTAGAAGTTGAGAGGTATTGGGCAGGAATGTTCCTATATACCTTTCCAGTAATTACCAGTGGTTTTCTAAAGATCTAGAAGGATTGTCTAAAAATTGTGCTGGTGACTTCCTTCTCATAAAGGCAGCAGTGGTTCTCCATTCTTTTCAATTTGGCCAAAGGTATTTATCATAAGCTTCCCCACAGACTGGATTTTCTCACACAAAGCATTAGGAGTTTGATGCTCCAAAATCTGGAAACTCTTCAACTAGCTACCTGGGTAATAGAAAAAAAGTTGCCTAAAAGGTATCAAAATTCTAAGCTCATGCAGCAGATGCTAAAGGAGGCAAGAGAGCCTGCTACTGAAAAGTGATGTGTGTGCAGGTGGAAAAGGTTTTCTTGTTGATACCCCTCAAAAAAAAAAAAAAAAAAAAAAAAGAGACTCTCTTTAGGGCCTGATGCCTCTGTTTCATGATTATTTGTTTGAGTTCCTGCTCAGTGGTGTGCCATAGTCTTCTATCAAGGTACATTTGTCAGTCATTTTTGCTTGTCTGCCTTAGAATGCCCCCTAACAGTGCTCAAGTTAAATTTTGGAAAAGGGTCTTGCATACTTGCCTACCCTAGTAAGTATGCGGCTGCTCTTTGAGATCTCAGTTTTGTGCTTGAGAAGCTTACTCTGTCTTCTTATTATGGAACACAGCTTTACTTATTGCTCTGACATCTAGGGGTTACAGTTGACTTTGTTAACACATTTTTTGACACAAGTGAGCAACTGTAAGATGTGTGTGGAAGACCATTTGTGTGAACTCCCACCTGGTCAAGTTCTGGTTGGTTGATAAAGGTAATGTGTGTGTGTGTGTGTGTGTGTGTGTGTGTGTGTGTGTGTGTCCACAACTGTCTTGTATACTGAATTTGTAAGGTAAAAACTGCATGTTAGGGCTAGCATGCGTTACTGTGGTGGAGTAGTTGGGGGGAGTGAAACCTTTTGTGTTGCCAGGGTGTGCTTGTTTTTCACCCTTTTGCATGCAGCTATAGATAACTTTGTTTCCTAGCACAAATATTCATGGCTGTTGCCTCCTTTCTAGGCAAAATATCTTCTTAAGTATTTTTGCACTCAAGCTTCCTTTTATGGTGAGCTCCTCATGCTCTCCTGGTAGTTGGAGCAAGTTGAATGATGCTCAAAGCTCTGGGAACCTGGCTGCTGCAGGGATTAAGACTGAAATAGCTTAGGTTACTACAATGGTGATCCATTAGAACATCTGTTATATTACTTGCACAGCTGTGTTTTCTAGAAAATGCATATTCCAGCTCATCTGATAATTAAGACAGTAAAAAGAGAAGGAAAACCTAGGGAGTAAGACATACAAGTTGGATTGAGAAGTATGGTATTTATTTAATTTGTTAATCGAATGTGTCTCTAGACCCAGGGCCCCTTTGCAGACGCAACCCATGATGAAATACCAGTAAGGTGCAGTACTCTAAAAATGACCAGAACCTAATAATCATGTTGAGTTCATAACAAAATTCAAAAACATTCAGTTAGCAATGTCCACTATGAGTAATCACTTCTGTTTTAATTGGCATGTGATTATCTTAACCTAGAAGCATCTAAAGCCTTGGGAGGTCACTAGTCAAATCAGTAACATTCCCAGGTTTGCAAAACATAAAATCTTATTTTTTCCATATCGGAAGCCCCCACAGCAACTCTGAAGTCGGGATAAGCCCCCACAGGTCAGAGTTACCAGTAACAGCTCTGAGACTGCAGACTCGGAGAAGAAGGAAAAAGTGGGAAAAATGCAGTGCTCACTTTCTCACTAGCCTGAAAGTCTGGCTATCGTGGCAGGGTGTCAGCAGTTTTTTAGGCACAATATTCTGAGTATCAGTCAACTGTCCATCAAAACACAGTCAGTGTACTAACAATTGACAGTCTTCACTCTGAAGATTAGCAGACAGCAGTAGTGCAAAGGGGCACTTTTAGAAATACATGGAGAAAGTATGCAGAAAAATAGGTGAATTTTATTAAGTTCCTTGTATTCGTACTGTGTAGTTCTTAAATGAAAGTTCATTAAAACTTGTGATTTTTTATCAACAAATAGTTATGAGGGTGGGAGACTAGCAAAATGGTTAAGTTATTTACCTTGCAGACACATGGGGTAATTGGGTAGGACTGAAATGGCCCACAAGGGCAGTTAGCCTAGTACTAATCTGTAAACCTATGAACCTGTAAAGCATGCAAAATGCTATGTCACATAGTGATTCAGAGTTGTGCTGCCCTGTTCTTGTATGTATATTGAACTTACAGTGATACATGAAATTACTTATTTTTTTTAGTATAGCTACACTATAAAGAAGTGTGTCCGTTTTTTTTAAGTTTATTCATTGTTGAGTTTCATATTAACTTCTGTCCTGCAGTTCAAAATAAAGGTATGACTTCTGAGTGGTAGTTTTTAAAAAAAACACATTTTGTTTCCTTTTCAGGTATGGGAAGTGTTGTGTTGCGGTATGAACCAGATGTCATGTAAGTATTGAAGTTGCAGAAAATGCAAATTAAAAATACACATGCAATATAACTTGTGTTAAAATGGATTGTTTTATTTTTTTTTTTGTAGGAGCCTAATCTGATTTATATTTGTTTACCATCACAAAGCTTAAAAAGTAGGTCAAGGTTTATGCAGGCCAAAGTTACTGAGAGCTTCAGTGATTTGTATGTTGTGTCTTTCGGCTTTTCCCGGTTAGGGGGTCGCCACAGCGGAACTCCGGTCTGCTAATGATTGGCAGTTGATTTTTACGTGCTGAGTTGCCAGCCCTAACCCACAACCTTCAACGAAGGTGCACCCATTCACGCATGTCTCCACGCAGAAGACGCTCTAGCTGAGAGTCGAACCGGTCAGCGTCTTATTCTGAGGCAACAATGCTACCGCAGCACCACCGTGGATTAGCTTCAGTGATTTGTATAATGTTTTACTATTTTTTTATGAATTAGCTTCCAAGTGCGACAGTAGCTGGACATTACACTTGTGCAGTACCCGGAGAAAGTAATGTATTCATAGTTTAGTCTTCTTTGGGAGAGTCTCAGCTAGCATGTTCTTACTTTATTCCACCATTCCTCTGCCAGAAAGCCCTTGTGTAGAAGATATTAAGTGGCTCCTCCAGCTCCCCATTAAGACTTGTGATTGTTGTCACCAGGTTGTGTAAGCAATGGTTAAGTACTGTTTTTTCTCAGGCCTGTTTCTATTTCAGCTCTGGGCCATAAGGCCAAGTTATTTACATGCAAAATGAAGGCTAGGCACCAGGATCTTCATTTATTTCATAAGCAGATTAGAGCTTGGTATTATTGCTTGTCAAATAAATGTAGTGGAACAGGTCATGCCTTCTGTGCCATGTTCAGTATAATGGTGAAGGACTTCCAAGACATTTTTTTTTGCCAAAGTAAGAATGATCAAAAGATTAAAAAAATAGGGTAATTAATCATGTAGCATCTCCCCTAACCCCCATAGTCTGGATTTCAGTACTATCATCTTGGCCCACCAATGTAAAGCCCTTTAAGAATTAATGGAAATGGACGGAAGTATGTCAGCAGTGCACCAGTTTTTAACTTTCTGGGGAAAAAGAGGCAGGCACTTTCTGAGAATTTCCGTCCTTCAAGCAATTTCAAAGAACTCCTGAAAAGTCTGGTTCTGCTTAGGAAACAGCTTATTTTAATTATAAATTGTTCTCCTGTCAAAGGGCACTTCTTGTTGGTGAAAAGGAGGGTAAGTTGCTGCTATCTTCCCAAGAAGTGGTGCTTTTAGCCCCCCTCCATCCCCTTTGCTTTGCATTATATAGTTTGTGAGAGATCCAGCAAGCACACCTGTGGCTTCCTGTCCGTTTCCAGACATTCTGAAGTACCATCTTGCAGGATTTTGGCTAAGCATATATCTCCTAAAGTCACGAGCAGTGTCTGCCATGCTCCCTTCTGTATGGGACTAATCTGGGGAGGGCACGTTCATTGACTGAAAAGTTGAAATAGAGAAGAATGATGTTCATTGTGAGGATTATTTTTGCAGGAATTGTACTTATTACTGGATACTAGTCAAAGCGTGGCATTAATCTTCCAGCCCAAGTTTCAGCAGTCTTTTGTGGTCTTCAGCTGTAGCCATTAGAGAGAGCCAGGCTTTAAAAGAAGAGTGTACCACCTGCTGCATTGATGTTCTTCGTGTTTCACTGTTGCAGTCATTACATTTGGGTAATCTGCTGGCAGGTTGCCCTCAGTCGGCCTGAATATCAAAGTCTTGGGTCCTGCGTTGGTTGCTGTCTCCTCTTCCATGATGTCAGGTTGTCAGGGGTATAAAACATGCAGCCGATGCCATTTTCTTCAGTCTTTCTTGCCGCGCAGTGCCCGAAGCAGGAGCAAGTTTGCAAGTGCCAGTCGGCCGACTCCTGAAATTTTCGCATTCGAGTTTCAGAACCGAAGTCTTCAATTAAAGCTAAGTACCCCGTTGGGGAAACTTTTTCTTGCTCCTTACCGATGTCAGTAAAAACTAATAATTGCATTACTTGTGGGAAGCAAATGCCTCATAAAGATTTTCATTTGTACTGTATTCCTTGCCTAGGCCCAGATCATGACGTGCCTTGCTGTCGGTTTTGTGTTAGATTTAACCAACACATTATTAAGCGTCGGTATATCTTTGCTTCAAAATATTTTGTAAACAGATTTAATTACCCTGAACTGTCATCGGATAGTAATCCGACTACTGGAGTTCTCAAAAAACGCAAAGAAAAGGACAGAGACAGACCGTCGAGGTCCAAACCTGACGACAAAGCTTCTCCTAAGTCAGTCGCTGGTTCGCCTGTACTCAGGTGCTTTCGCAGCCCCTGATACCCGCTACTTTCGAGCCGCAGGCCTCTACCGAGACCCATGTGGTGTCCAGCATGCCGCGAGATTCTCAGAGTATTGTACCCATGGATGTCTCTCCCTCGGATGGGTCCGGAGCCGCTGAGCAGGCACCGGCTTCTAAGGGTGTTTTCAGGCCTCAACATTTCTGTATAAAACCGATGCCAGCTTCAAAGACAAAAGCAACTTCTAAGGCTAAAAAACCAACACATGAGCCACATGCTCAGGCCTCTATGCCTAAAAAACAGATGATCAAAATGGCTGAAGACATAATTACCTTGATCAGGGGTTCCCAACCCCCCCCCCCCCCCCAAGAGGCCTAGGCTAGACACTGATTATAAATCTTCAGATCAGGTTTCTATTTCTTTTGATCAGGAATTTTCTATACCACCCTATGAGGATTCAGATGCAGAGGAATCCATCCCATCTGCATCTCCTCCTGAAGATTATTCTTTTGGAGAAACCTTGCATACTTTAAGGGAACATTTTCATTGGGAGAGTCAGGATTTCTCAGAATCAAAAAAGAGGCTTAGGGATTTCCTTCTTCCTCAGCATAGGCCTTTGGCTATACCTCCTGTATTAGACATTGTTGATGATGTGTTTTCGGAATCAAGCATGGCTCCTGATTCCCTACCCTCCGGCTCCTAGTAAGCCAGACAGATATTACAGGGTTCCTGACCCCCACAAATTTTTATTCAAAAATCCTGCTGCTGACCCTGAAACTATCTCACAGGGTCCCAAAGGTGTAAAGGCCTCAACTGCCAAGAAAACCTACCCCCTCTGATAGAGATTCCAGGGCGCTGGATAGATGGGGAAAGAAGGTTCATACGTCTGTAACCTTGGCAGTTAGGGCCTTAAACTGCCAGTTTCATATGCTTAAATATCAACAGCATGTTATGGAATTATTTAAACAGAAAATGATGTTGATTTCTGAATGTGTGGAAAATAAAGAATTACAGGAATCATTGCATGCAGCAGAACAGGTCGGAAAGCATACTTTGCAATGTGGTTTTGATTCCTTGGAGGCCTCTTGCAGGGCCGCAGTTACTGGAACTGTGATTAGAAGGCATGCCTGGCTCAAGGAGCAAAATCTGCCTGAACATGTTAAAAGCTAAATATGGTTGCACCTTTACAGCATGATGCTCTGTTTGGTAATAAGGCAGAAGAGGTTTTAAAGAAAACGGAAGACAAAGCTGAATCTATGCAAATTGTAAAAGATTTCTTACAAGTGCAGCCACCCAGATTTAGTAGACACTGGCCTACAAAAAATTGGTCCTTTCCTGTGTCCGACAGTGCCTCATGGGGCAAATCTAGGCGCTCAAAAGGCTCTAGATACCAATCACAGGGTTCTTACAGGTCACAACAATGGGATGCCTCTACCTCCAAATCTGGAGGAAACCAAGCACGACCCTACAGTAAACAGTCTCCGTGATTTCACACTGCCATCCCCAAGCACTTATCTTTTGGTAGCCCAAACGGTTGGCCAGATCTACCACAAAATCAATGGGCAGAGGCACAGAAACAAGTTACGTCCCTCATGGAAATGGGGGCTATTCAACCAGTACCAGAACAGGAAAAAGGGCAAGGGTTTTATTCAAGACTGTTCCTGGTACCCAGAAAAGACAATGCCTGGCGCCCAATACTGGATTTATCGATTTTTGAACACATTCTTGGACATCCCAAATTTCAAAATGTTGACTTTGCAACAGCTTCTGCCCATGCTGGGCAAGAACGCTTAGTTAGTGACTCTAGACTTAAAAGAGGCATACCTGCATATTCCAATAAGGGAATCGTGCAGAAGATACCTCCGCTTCAAGGCTGGTTTTATGTATTACCAATTCTCTGCACTGCCCTTTGGCTTATCTATTGCGCCCAGGGTCTTTACAAAGTGCCTGGCACCAGTAATTGCAATTTGCAGACAAAGCAGCATACAAATCTATCCTTACTTGGACGACTGTCTCATTGAACCAGAAAACAAGGACATTCTTCAACATCTGGCATTTGTAAAAAGGCTTCTAACATGCCTAGGGTACACAATAAACGAAAAGAAATCACAACTGGTACCCTCTCAAAAGATTACATTCCTGGGTGCAAGCTTGAATACAACTGCCCAGATGGCTTACCTTATGCCAGACAAGCAAAGGCAACTGACTATTTACTTCAAACAGATGGCAACAAAAACCCAGTTATCTGCAAGACAAATTCTGCAGGCTTTGGGGTTCATGGCATCCTGCATTCTACTAATTCCATATGCAAGACTGCATATGAGGAAACTACAGTGGTATCTAAAAAGTTTATGGAGTCAACATTGTCACAGTCTGGAAACAATGATTCCTCTCATTCCCTGCCTACAACAGGAGTTTCTTTGGTGGGCAAAGACGTGTCACAGAACATGGGATGGTCTTTCACTCTACCCCCTGCCACCCAAACCCTAACTACAGAAGCATCAGACAATGCTTGGGGGGCCCACCTGGCAGGGAGATGCATTCAGGGCATATGGAACCCAAAACAAATGGATCTGCATATCAACCAGAAAGAGATGTTAGCTGTTCAGAATGCCCTGACAGCCTTCAAGGACTTACTTCATCCAGGACAACTACTGGTAAAGACGGGCAACACCATGTTTATGTGGTACATAAGCAGGAGGGTACACATTCCTACCCCCTATGCAGACTAGCCATGGCATTGTGGGACACAGCCTTGACTTACCAAGTACATCTTCAAGCTCAATTCCTGCCAGGAAAACAAAATACTCTGGCAGACGACCTAAGCAGAAATGTTATGGACCCTCATGAGTGGAAACTGGATCCACAAGTTTCAGCATAACAGAGAAATGGGGGTGTCCGGACATAGATCTATTTGCCTCTCCCCAAAATTATCAACTGGACAAATTCTGCACAAGAACTTATCACAGACAAACATGGAAAGTGGATGACCTATCCTTCAGTTGGAAAAACCTATCAGTCTACGTCTTTCCTCCTCTGCTTCTTCTTCCCAAGGTCTTACTAAAGATCAGACAGGAGAAACCAAAAATGATCCTAATTGGTCCGGACTGGCCTCGCCAGCACTGGTACCCAATTCTAAGGAATATGTCTCAACTTCCTCCTTGGTACTTGCCTCAAATACCTCATCTACTGTCTCAGCAGAGCAATCAAATTCTGCACAATCAGCTCCAAACTCTGAACCTGGCAGCATGGCTGATCATGTAATTATTCAAACAACATCTCTCAGTAAATCTGTGATGGATGTCATTTTGGAAGCCTGAAGGCCTAGTACTAGAGAATCTTATGTGGATAAATGGGAGAGATTTTGTGCTTGGAATCAAGCACAAGGAACAGACACAGCAAAGCCAAATATTCCTCAGATTTTACAATACTTGACTGAGATGCTTTACAAGGGCCTATCTTTTTCATCAATAAAAATCCATGCCTCTGCCATCTCGGCTCATTACAACACAGAACCTCCCATCTTTTCTCACCCTCTGCTAAAACAGTATCTTAGAGGAACAGACACAGCAAAGCCAAATATTCCTCAGATTTTACAATACTTGACTGAGATGCTTTACAAGGGCCTATCTTTTTCATCAATAAAAATCCATGCCTCTGCCATCTCGGCTCATTACAACACAGAACCTCCCATCTTTTCTCACCCTCTGCTAAAACAGTATCTTAGAGGGGCCAAAAATTTACGGCCTCCCAGATCATTACCCAACTCCTGCATGGGACCTCAGTTTTGTGTTGCAAAAGCTCGCCCTGCCTTCATTTGAACCAGCAGCTATTGCGGATTTAAAGTTTTTATCTTGGAAAACAGCTTTCCTGCTAGCAATCACTTCAGCAAGAAGGGTTTCAGAACTACAGGCTCTCATGGCTTTGGAGCCTTTTATTACATTTTACCTGGACAGGGTGTCCCTCAAGACTAATCCTTCCTTTATGCCGAAGGTGGTATCCAGTGTGGCTCTTAACCAAACTATTCACCTGCCAACTTTTTACCCAAATCCGCAGAACAAGGGGTACACAGACAACTAAGATTTTACTTAAACAGGACCAAATCTCTAAGAAAGTCAGAGCAGCTACTGGTGGCATTTGCTGCAGGATCAGAGGGGAAGGCTGTTTCAAAGTAGACTATTTCAAAATGGATAAGCCACTGCATTCGTTTCTGCTACTTGCATCATGGTAAACTGATGCCCAAGGGAATCGGGTCACATTCCACCAGGGCTGCATCTACCTCAGCAGCTTTTCTCAGAGGGGTGCCAACCAAAGACATTCTAGAAGCTGCTTCTTGGAGCTCTGTTCATACTTTTACAAAGCATTATCATTTGCCAATCTTCTCTAAGTCCAGGGCAGGCTTTGCCCCTGCAGTTCTGCAGGGTCTTATAGCCGCTCCTAATGCTATTTAGTTCCAGCCTCCCATCCATAGCTTTGGGATTTTACCCAAATGTAATGACTGCAGTAGTGAAACATGAAGAACTTAGTACAGTTGTGTACACTTACCATAAATGTAGCTGTTCGGGTGTATTCACTGTTGCAGTCTGGGTTACCCACCCGCCATCCCCCTTTTTTCTAGAACTTCTCTTTCCTTCACTATATTCTACAGCCTTTGTGGTGTATTTGCTTTTAGATGAAGGTAAAGTTTATGTTGTTAAAATTGCATTTATATGTAGATATATGTATATATATTTTTGCTCCCCTTTTGGGGGGCATCTGACATCTGGGGCAAGAAAAACTGAAGAAAATGGTGTCGGCTGCATGTTTTATACCCCTGACGTCATGGAAGAGGAGACAGCAACTGACGCAGGACCCAAGACTTTGATATTCAGGCCGACTGAGGGCAACCTGCCAGCAGATTACCCAAGTGTAATGACTGCAACAGAGTGAATACACTCGAACATCTACATTTATGGTAAGTGTACACAACTGTCAAATGCCTTGGACATATCTAGGAAGATGGAGGATGCTAGTTGTCCATTATTTTTTTAAATTGGTTGATTGTGTTGGTGAAACTTATAAGGGTGGTTGTGGTACTAAGACTGGGTCAGAAGCCGTGTTGAGAATTGGTTAGTAGGTTATTACATAACAGGTAATTCATGAATTGTAAGTGCATACATTTTTCTAGAATTTTAGATAGTGGTGATAAAATTGTGATTGGCCTGCAGTTAGAGATTTCTGTTGTGGTTCCACCTTTATGCAGTGGGGAGATGTCAGATATTTTCCAGAGCTTGGGGACATATTCTATGATGGATCAAAATCGAGACAAGGTAGGAGATAGCATTGGCTGCTAGATGTCCTTCAAGGATGCATCTGCAGTCCTAACAAATGGGTTGTCCTGTCGTCAGGCAGCCCTTCGGTCGGCCGGATTCCAAAGTCTGGGTCTGGCCTCGGCTGGTGTCGCACTTCACCCGACGTCATCACTGCTGGTCTTCGGGTATAAAGGCATCAGCTGACGCCATTTTCCTCAGTCTTTCTTGCCGCGTGGCGCCCGAAGCAGAAGCTGTTCGCAAGTGCCGGTCGGTCAGATCCAGAGATTACTACTACCGAATACTACTTCGAAGACTTCTATAAAGCTAAGTACCCCGTTGGGGACTCTTTCTTGCCTCAGCCGATGTCAGAAAAAGTGAATAACTGTTTAACTTGTGGGAAACAAATACCTCATAAAGATTTCCACTCTTACTGCTTACCTTGTTTAGGCCCAGACCACGACGTAGCAGCTTGTTTAGCCTGTGCTTCCTTCAACCGACGAACGCTTAGGCGTCGGTCGGAGTTTGCTGAACAGTTTTTTGGCTCAGATTTTGCGTACATTATGCCGTCGGATCCTCCGACTACTCAAATTGTTAAAAAACGCAAAGAAAAGGACCGACACTCGCGGTCCGCGGTTTCGGCCGAAACCACGGGTAAGCAAACCGCGAGTGTCTCGGTTTCGGCCGAAACCAAGCAAACGGGTCAATCTCCAGCCGAATCCATGACTACTACTGAGGCCCCTTCTACCCTAGTTGAATCGGCCTCTGAAGCTTTGCCTACTACTGTGGTTTCTCAAGATTTATCGGACACCATCCCTTTGGATGTCTCTACCCCAGCATGTGGTGCTGCTAGGCCTCCTGCAGCCATGTCTATTAAGGCCTTTGCTAGGGCTAAAGCAGCCAAAACTGCTAAGTCTGTGCCTGTTAAGCCCCCCTCTCACAGGCCCAGTTCCAGTTCCAGTTCCCAAATGCTTACTCTGGCAGAGGATCTCATCTCTTTAATAAGGGAATCCCAATCTCACCCAGACAGGGCCTCTCAACCCCCAGAAAAGAGGCCTAGAGCAGAGCCCCCTGAGCCAGTGTCCTCAGATGACTCTTCTGATGATACAGACAACACAGACCATCCAGAGGCTCCTTTTTCTACTTATGAAGATTCCGATGCTGAAGAATCGATTCCTTCTGCCTCTCCACCAGAGGAATTTTCTTTTGGGGAAACCCTACATGCCATGAGAGAGCAATTCCAATGGCAGGGACAAGATTTCTCAGACTCTAGAAAAAGGCTTAGGACCTTTTTACACTTACCGCAACACAGGCCTTTAGCTACACCTCCAGTTCTTCCTGTTGTGGATGATGCATTCAATGATGCTTGCACTGCTCCTGACACTTTACCCCCTGCCCCTGCTAAGCCCGATAGGTTTTACAGGGTCCCGGACACTCATCACCACTTATACAAGGCTCCTTTTGCAGATCCTGAGACTATTTCCCAGGGGCCTAAGGCACTAGCTTCAACCTCAGCGAAAAACCCTCTCCCTTCTGAAAGGGAATCCAGGTCCTTAGAGAGATGGGGTAAAAAAGTATATACCTCTGCTACTCTCTCAGCTAGAGCTTTGAACTGTCAGTTTCATATGATCCAATACCAAGAGTTTATGCTTGATCAATTAACTAAGAAACTGTCCACTGATGATACCTTAGATAAGAAATATGTTCTAGAAATGGTGAATAACATTCAGCAGGTTAGTAACCATTCTTTAAAATGTGGCTATGATGCACTGGAGGCTTCATTTATATCAGCCATGACTGGCACAGTTATAAGAAGGCATGCATGTTTGAAAGAACAGGTCTTGCCAGACCATGTTAAAGCAAAGCTATTAGATGCTCCTATGGATAAGGTCAGTCTATTTGGTTCTCCTGCCCAACAGGTAATGAAGAAAATGGAAGAGAAGGCAAAATCTGTACAAACAGTTAAAGATTTCTTACAGGTTCAGCCCCCAAGGTTTAGCAGGAACTGGCCTTCCAAAAATTGGTCCTTTCCAGACTCCTCTAAAACTCAGAGAGGCAGGAATAGGCGTTCAAGAGGCAGAAATCAATCCAGAGGAGGTGCCTACAGGGGACGCCAGTGGCAAGACAATAACCAACGAGGCACACATACAACTACTACCACTGCAACAGGACAATCACAGTGACTTGGCTCTAACACCGCCTACCAGGGAACAAACAGCAGCACCCTTAGGCAGAAAGTTAGCCTTATTTTCAAAAAACTGGCACTATATCACAAGAGACAAGTGGATTTTGCAGACTATAGACCAAGGCTACAGGTTTCATTTCCACACTTTACCAGTAAAAAGAGGAATGCCAAACCTACCACCAAATCAAAAGACAGAAGCTCAAAAACAAATAGCTCAATTAACAAAGATGAGAGCTGTGGAAAGGGTACCACCTACAGAACAGGGCAAGGGATTCTACTCCAGACTCTTCCTAGTACCAAGAAAAGAGAAAAGTTGGAGACCTATTCTAGACCTGTCCGCTTTAAACACATTCATCATTGTTCCAAAATTCAAAATGCTGACCCTACAGCAACTTCTTCCCATGCTGGGCAAGGAGTATTGGCTGGTAACTCTAGATCTCAAGGAGGCATACCTGCACGTCCCCATACGACCAAATTGCAGAAGATACCTCAGATTTCTTGCAGGATCAGAGCATTATCAATTCTCAGCATTGCCCTTTGGCTTATCTACTGCGCCAGAGTGTTCACGAAATGCCTGGCATCAGTAATCGCTCACTGCAGACTTCAGGGAATCCAAATTTATCCATACCTGGACGACTGCCTGATACAAGCGGACAACCAAAACAAGCTGACACAAGACTTACAAAGAGTCATTTGCTTACTACAAGCCCTGGGATACACAGTCAACTTAAAAAAGTCAAGACTGATTCCATCCCAAACAAGAACATTCTTGGGTGCAGAATTGGACACAGTAAAACAGATGGCATCCCTAACTACAGAAAAACAAGAACAACTTCCTCTTTACTTCTTGGCATTAACAAAGCAGAACAAACTAACAGCAAGAAAAGTACTGCAGGCCTTGGGCTTCATGGCATCCTGCATAATCCTGGTTCCCCATGCCAGACTGCATATGAGAAAGCTACAGTGGTATCTAAAGAATCTATGGTCCCAACACAGACACAGCTTAGAAACCGAACTACCACTGATCCCATGCCTGAAACAAGAGTTCCTATGGTGGGCTCAGGCATGCCGGTCAAACCCAGGTTTGTCCTTCCACAGCATTCAACCAAGCCAGACCATCACAACGGACGCCTCAGACCTCGGTTGGGGGGCCCACATGCTGGACAAGTGCATTCAAGGCTTATGGACTCCAGATCAGCTGCACCTGCAGATAAATCAAAAAGAAATGCTGGCAGTAAAACTAGCAATCCAGAATTTCAGACCATTCCTCAAAGAAGGCCAATTGATGATAAGGACAGACAACACCACAGTCATGTGGTACATCAACAAACAGGGAGGCACTCATTCATACCCCCTATGCCGAATGGCTCTGGATCTATGGAATATGGCTCTGAGTTACAACATTCAGTTACAGGCAATATTTGTACCGGGAAAATAAAACATCCTAGCAGACATGTTAAGCAGAACTACCTCGGATGCTCACGAATGGATGCTACACCCGGACATCTTCAAGGCCATCACAAAGAAATGGGGAATGCCACAGATAGACCTATTCGCATCCCCACTCAATCACCAGCTCAAGAAATTCTGCACAAGGACATACCACCCACTTGCTTGGAAGGTGGACTCCCTATCCTTCAGTTGGAAAGGCCTGACAGCATATGCATTTCCACCTCTTCCTTTGATGCACAAGGTACTACTGAAAATCAAAGAGGAACGTCCAAGGATAATTCTGATAGCTCCAAATTGGCCAAGACAACATTGGTATCCATTACTGAGGAGCATGTCTCGGGGGGAAACGTGGACACTACCCCTGATTCCTTTGATGTTAACTCAGAGCAACTACAACATATTGCATCCAAACCTGAAAACTCTGCAACTGGCTGCCTGGAACATTACATAACAGCAACTAACCCAGATTTATCCCAAAGGGTTAAAGACATTATCCTTGAGGCCCGCAGACCTTCAACAAGAAGGAACTATGCAGGAAAATGGAAAAGGTTTGTTATTTGGAGTACTGAAAGAGGGAAAGATGTGGCAAAGGTAGATATTGCCAACATCCTGGAGTATTTGGCAGAACTTCTCCATACAGGCCTGTCCTATTCCTCCATCAAGATACATGCATCAGCTATTTCTGCAGAATACAGCTTCGATCCCCCCTGTCTTCTCACATCCTCTACTCAGGCAGTTTCTGAGGGGAATCAAGAATGTAAAATCTCCAAGGAAACCACCATTACCAGCATGGGACTTGAACTTTGTGCTAGAAAAATTGACACTCCCTCCATTCGAACCAGCAGCAACAGCAGATCTACAACACCTATCCTGGAAAACTGCTTTCTTGCTGGCAATTACTTCAGCAAGAAGGGTTTCGGAACTACAGGCTTTAATGGCAGTACAACCCTTCCTAATCTTCCATCAAGATAGTGTCCATGAGAACTAATCCTACATTTATGCCTAAGGTGGTATCCAGAGTGTCTCTAAACCAGGCAATCCACCTACCTACCTTCTTTCCCAATCCACAGAATAGGGGGGAAAGACTACTGCATACCTTGGATGTACATAGACAGTTGCGCTACTACCTGGACAGAACCAAGGGCAATAGAAAAACTGACCAGCTTCTAGTAGCATATGCAACAGGAAGGGAAGGAAAAGCAATTTCAAAACAGACAATCTCCAAGTGGATAGGAAATTGCATAAGATTCTGTTACTCCTACCATGGAAAGCAAATTCCACAGAACATAAGACCTCATTCTACAAGGGCTACAGCCACTACCACAGCTTTCTTACGAGGAGTGGCTACCAAGGACATTATAGAGGCTGCTACTTGGACCTCCGTGCATACATTTGCCAAGCATTATAACTTACCTCTATACTCTAGATCCCGAGCAGGGTTTGCCACTGCTGTTTTGCAAGGGATCCTAACTACACCATAATTCCTTCTTCCTCCTCCCCTAGTTTGGCTATGGTATTCTACCAATTTGTTAGGACTGCAGATGCATCCTTGAAGGACATAGTACAGTTTTGTACCTACCATAAATGTAGATGTCCGAACAGGATAGCATCTGCAGTCAGGATTACCCACCCTCCTTCCCCTCTGTGGCATTCCTAGGGTATTTCCCCACCTAATAGCTAGCTGGGGGGGGGGATTTCTTATGGTGTATTTGTTTGTATATATGTACATACATGTCTATTTTTTGTATTTGCCTTCTACTTTTTGGAAACATTGGCATTTATCCAAAAATTTAGCTTTCCAAGAGGGCAACTGGCATCTGGGGCAAGAAACACCGAGGAAAATGGCGTCGGCTGATGCCTTTATACCCGAAGACCAGCAGTGATGACGTCGGGTGAAGTGCGACACCAGCCGAGGCCAGACCCAGACTTTGGAATCCGGCCGACCGAAGGGCTGCCTGACGACAGGACAACCCATTTGTTAGGACTGCAGATGCTATCCTGTTCGGACATCTACATTTATGGTAGGTACAAAACTGTACTTTTCAGATATTCACTAGGTAATTTATCAGCAGATAGAGCTGTGTGTTTCAGTTTATTGGTCAATTTTGTATGGTGCTGGTGTAGACAGTTTTGAGGGAGAAGGCATTGGCAGTTTCTTCAGCTTCTATATGTATGGATAGTGGAGTATTGCTGTTATGTTTGGGTAATGATAGTATGGAGTTGATAAAATATGTATTGAACTGGGTACCTATGCTGTCTGCAGTATTTGTGGTGGTAGGGGTGGAGTTGAGGATTGCCCAGGTTGTAGTAGTTGTTTTATAGCAGCCCAGAATGTTTGAGGATTATTGTGATGTTTTTGTTGGAGGCCAGTACAATATTTTTTTTATCAATCTTGATTAGTTTTTGACTTTATTTTGTAGTTGTCAGTAGTAATCTAGGGTGGCTTGGTTTTTGTTGGCCTGATATTGTGTCCAAGTTTTGTCTCTGTGCTTGAGTAACTGTTTGGTGTCTTTTTTTTGGCCATGGTGCATAATTTGATTTTATCCTTGTATTTCTAGAAGGTGCTAGACTGTTTAGTATGTCTAGGAATTTGTTGTTAAAGTATTTTATGACAGACTCTAGATCGAGAACTTTTAGTGGGGAGCAGCCACAGTGCTTAGAGGATGGATATAAAAGTATGGGGTGAGAAGTTCTTTTTGTTGCAAATTTCTTTGGCATTTTTTGGGGGTGTAGAAGTTGTCTAAGTAGGTAGTTAGGTAGATGATCGCTGAGGCTGTCAAGGAGGCAGTCTGATTGATAGGCCAGTGAGGGTTTGTTGGTTAATGTCCAGTATAGAATTGACTGCCTATTACTGTATTTGTCTATTCTAGTTGGAGACTGTGTTGTTTGGCAGAATCCATGCAGGTTGATGAAGTTTGAGGGTTTATCTGAAGTACACATGAGACCATCAGTATCGAGGCCTCCATTAGTATGGTTTTCTGATTAAATATGGAGGATGTCCGTTGAAGAAAATCCTCAGATATGGGGAGGTTGTTGCCAGGAGGGATGTAGATTGCTATAAAGGTTGTATATTGTTTGGGATTAACTTTGAGATGGGTAAATAATATTTTGGCGTTAAGTCCTGGACGTTTGGTTCTAAGCTTTCTAGTTCGAGTGTATTTTTGTAAATTATAGCTGTACCTCCACTGTGTTTGTGCATTCTGTCCAGTGTATGGATGTTATAACCTGGGGTTAAAACTTCATTGTCAGTTATGTGATGTTTTAGCCAGGTTTCAGTTATTACTACTATGTCAGGGGAATAGAGGGAGAGGGAAGCATGAAATTCATGTATTTTGTTTGTTTGTTTGGGTCCTAAGATTCATATTGATAAGAAAAAGGTCAGTCCATTGTGGGGTAGGTTAGTTGTGATATGGGAGTGTGCATTAGGTGGTGGATGGGGGGGGGGTACTTGTTGAGTGGCTTTAGGGCCTGGATTAGGGTGGATGTCACCACTCAGTTTGAGATGAGATATTGTATGTTAGAATGGGTATGCCAAACAAAATAATCTTTTATTTAATTATTTTTTGCAGGGGTGTATGCTCCACATCCCCTGCTAATTATATATGCAGTCTCCAAAATTCCACCACAGTGGAAAAAAGGCCAGTGTCTTGATACCCACTGTACTGCGCTCTCATATAAAGCAGGTCCTGTTCACATCTCTACATCAGTGTTATTAATAGTGTTTAGCTATTCAACATTGAGACCATTTAACAATCTGACAGGGATTTGTATATGCCTCCTGAAATGACATCATTGCACCTTGAGTCCTCTGGCTAGAGATTCTGACAAACCATCCACATTGTGATGGCTCCTGACACCTGTCTGCCTTGTCCCCATGTAAGTCCTCACTCCACAGACTTAGCTTGTAGTAAACCACAAGGCCAGGCTGCTAAAATTTCAAGAGATCCAGCTGTAAAAGGAATGCGTCTGAAATCATCAAGTTAAAGTTCTCAAGGGTCTGGGGAAGGGCAAAAAGTTGGAAGTTGGTTTTATACTCTACCCATGACAAGGATGTTCATGAAGCAAGCATTGCCATTTCGCTGACTTTGAGCTAACATCCCATCTCCACTGGGAAGCCCTCAAAATGGTGGAAAAAATCCACCTGTACTACATAAATCAGGACTAGTCAAAGATTCTTGAAAAGTGCAGTCATAAGAAGACTAACTAGATAATCCTCAACAGGAAAAAATTCTAACCCTACCCAGCATGGCTTTCGCCCTAACCATAGCACATTTACAGCACTAATATCCTTCAGACAGGCTATCTCTAAAACTTGTGACAATGATAAATTAGTCTCCTGATGTTCATCGTGTTACCCTGCTGCAGTCATCACACTTGGGTTATCCTGCCGTCAGGCGGTCCCGCAGTCGGCCCGAATTCCAAAGTCTTGGTCCGGCGTCGGTTGCTGTCACTTCTTCCCTGACATCAGTGCGCCAGGGGTATAGAAGAGGCATCCAACTCCATTTTCTTCAGTCTTTATTGCCGTGCGGTGCCCGAAGCAGAAGCAGTTCACAAGTGCCGGTCGGCCGACACCTGAGATTTTCGCTTTGAATTTCAGTCCGAATTCTTCAATAAAGCTAAGTACCCCATTGGGGAACATTTTCTTGCCTCATTCCGATGTCAGAAAAAGTTAACAATTGCATTTCTTGTGGGAAGCAAATACCTCATAAGGACTTCCATTCCTATTGTATTCCTTGCCTAGGCCCAGACCACGACGTCACAGGTTGTTGGTTTTGCGCTAGGTTTAATAAACGAACTATCAAACGCCGTTTTGACTTCACACGGCATTACTTTGGTAGGAAATTTAATTATATCATGCCGTCGGAGCAGCCGATGACCGCCATTCATAAAAAATGCAAGGATAAGGACAGGCAGCCTAGGAATAGGCCAGACACAGAGGCCTCAGCTGGGCCTGTCGCCGGTTTTCCGGTTTTCAGTGAGGTGCCTACGCAGCCCCTGACGACCGCAGAACTGGAACCCCAGACAGCTGCAGATTCCCAAACGGAGGCTACTAGGCCGACGCAGCCATCTACCGACACAGGAGCAGAACTAGACACCGGTGCAACGTAAACACCTTCGGTTGCAGAAGGTGTCTTCAGACCGACTACACTCACCATTAAATCTTATGCTAAACATAAAACTCCTTTAAAACCAAAGAAAACTGTACATCAGTCTACAGTTCAAGGCCCCATGCCTAAGAAACATGCTTAAGATGGCTGAAGATTTCATTACCCTTATCAGGGGTTCCCATCTCCCTCCTGATAAAAGACCAAGACAAGAGGAGGATTACGCATCCTCTGACCAGGTTTCTCTCTCCTCAGATTCTTCTGAGGAACAGGATTCCACTTTTCCACCTTATGAAGATTCTGATGCTGAAGACTCTATTCCCTCAGCATCTCCCCCTGAAGACTACTCCTTTGGGGAACCTTACATACCATGAGGGAACATTTCCACTGGGAATGCCAGGATTACTCAGATTCAAAGAAAAGGCTCAGAGAGTTCCTTTTACTACCCCAGCACAGACCTCTTGCTATCCCTCCTGTTCTAGATATTGTGGATGATGTTTACTTGGAGTCTAGTTTAAATCCAGACTCTCTTCCTCCTGCTCTAGCCAAACCAGACAGATACTACAGAGTACCTGACTCACACAAATTCCTTTATAAAAGCCCTGTAGCTGACCCAGAAACAATTTCCCAGGGTCCTAAAGGAGCAAAAGCTTCTATGGCTAAAAACCTTGTGCCCTCTGAAAGGGATTCCAGAGCCCTAGATAGATGGGGAAAGAAAATATACACCTCAGCTACTCTGGCTATGAGAGCATTAAATTGCCAGTTTCACATGCTGAAATATCAACAATTCCTAATGTCTCAGTTAAAACAAAAAATGAGCACACATTCAGAACAGCCTGAATTCACGGAAATGCAGGATCTGTTGCATGCAGCTGAACAGGTGGGCAAACATACTTTACAATGCGGATTTGATTCATTGGAAGCTTCTTGTAGAGCAACTGTTACTGGCTCTGTCATACGTAGACATGCTTGGTTAAAAGAACAAACCCTCCCTGACCATGTTAAAGCAAAATTATTGGATGCACTTTTACAGCAGGATGTTTTATTTGGTGTCAAAGCAGAAGAGGTTTTAAAGAAAATGGAGGATAAGGCAAAGTCTATGCAAACGGTCAAGGATTTTTTGCAGGTACAACCCCCTCGTTTCAGCAGAAATAGGCCAACAAAAAACTGGTCCTTTCCAGCTTCAGACAAATCACAGAGGGGCAAATACAGACGCCCAAGGAGCAGAGGTCAATCACAGGGCCCTTACAAACCTCGCCAATGGGGTTCCGCAACCCAGAGAGGAGGAGAAGACAGGCCCCAAGCTAGCAGAAGACCAACACAATGACTCTATCCTCAAACTACCAAGCAAATCTCTCCTGGCAACTCCCTTGGGAGAAAAAATAGCATTTTTTGCAGACAACTGGCACATCATCACAAAAGACAAATGGGTTCTAAACATTGTCTCTCAAGGATACAGATTCCACTTTCATACCTTACCAGGGATCAAAGGAATGCCAAACCTGCCACCAAATCAATGGGCAGAGGCACAAAAACAAATTACAGCTCTCATAAACATGAGAGCCATTCAACAGGTACCTACACAGGAGCAAGGACAAGGATTTTACTCAAGACTCTTCTTAGTCCCAAGAAAGGACAAAGCATGGAGACCCATTTTGGATCTTTCACTTCTGAACACATATCTGCAAGTACCAAAATTCAAGATGCTAACACTACAGCAGCTTCTTCCCATGCTGGGCAAGAATGCTTGGCTAGTCACTTTGGACCTCAAGGAGGCATACCTGCATGTCCCTATCAGACAAAATTGCAGAAGATACCTCCGCTTCATTGCAGGTTCAACGCATTATCAATTCTCTGCACTGCCCTTTGGCTTATCTACTGCACCCAGGTTCTTCACAAAATGCCTGGCACCAGTAATTGCATACTGCAGACAAAGAGGAATTCAAATATACCCATACATGGACGACTGCATTATTCAAGCTGAAAGCAAGAACATTCTTTTACAGTATCTGGCATTTGTCAAACACCTTTGAAGTTGCCTAGTGTACACAGTAAACGAAAAGAAATCAAAACTAGTGCCCTCACAAATCATAATATTCCTGGGTGCCAGCTTGAATGCAATGGCCCAGATGGCTTATCTCACGCCAGACAAGCAACCACAGCGGTTGCAATATTTCAAAATAATGGCAACAAAGACCCAACTCCCTGCAAGAAAAATTCTGCAGGCCTTGGGATTCATGGCATCTTGCATACTACTAATACCATTTGCAAAACTGCATATGAGGAAATTACAATGGTACCTGAAAAGTGTATGGACTCAGCACAGCCACAGCTTGGAAACAATGATACCACTCATTCCCTGCCTTCAACAGGAGTTTCTATGGTGGGCACAGGCATGTCACCTCAACAAGGGTCAGCCTTTCACCTCACCCATAGCCAGGCAAACTATGACAACAGATGCATCGGACTATGCCTGGGGAGCACACATGGCAGGGCAGTGCATTCAGGGCAAATGGACAACAGATCAGAGGCATCTGCATATCAATCAAAAAGAAATGCTAGCAGTACAGAATGCCTTAACAGCTTTCAAGGACCTTCTACACCCAGGACAACTAATAATAAAGACGGACAATACCACAGTCATGTGGTACATAAGCAAGGGGGCACACATTCCTACCCTCTATGCATGCAAGCAATGACCTTGTGGTACACTGCAGTGTCTTACCAGGTTCAATTACAAGCACAGTTCCTGCCAGGAAAGAAAAACACATTGGCAGACGACCTAAGTAGAAACATCATGGATCCACACGAATGGAAACTAGATCCACAAGTATTTGCAATGATAGCTCAAAAATGGGGACTCCCAGACATAGATCTGTTTGCAAGCCCCCACAACCACCAACTTCAAAAATTTTACACAAGGACCTTCCATCCACTAGCTTGGAAAATGGACGCCCTCTCATTCAGTTGGAAAACATTAACAGTGTATGCCTTTCCTCCACTGCCTCTTCTAGCAAAGGTACTGCTGAAAGTCAGATTAGAGAGGCCACAAATGATACTCGTTGCACCAGAATGGCCACGCCAGCATTGGTACCCAATTTTAAGGAACATGGCCCACGGCCCAACATGGATTTTGCCACAAATTCCTCACCTGCTCACCCAGCAAGACCATCAGATTCTACACAGCCAGCTCAAGACTTTAAACCTGGCTGCATGGCAAATTACCTAAACAACCAGCCAACACCTTTATCCAAAGCTGTTATGGATGTCATTCTAGAGGCCAGGAGGCCCAGCACCAGGAAAACCTATTCAGACAAATGGGAAAGATTTTGCGCCTGGAACCAGGCTAAAGGCCTAAACCCCCTTGATCCAAACATCCGTCAGATTCTACAATATCCAACTGAGATGATGTTACACAAAGGACTTTCCTTTTCATCTATTAAGATCCACGCCTCAGCAATTTCAACACATTACAGCACGGATCCTCCTTTATTGTCACATCCACTCCTAAGACAGTTCCTCAGAGTGGCTAAGAACTTAAGACTGCCAAGGAGAGCTCCAACACCTACTTGGGATCTCAACTTTGTTCTGGAAAAGCTTACACTGCCGCCCTTTGAACCAGCTTTTTCAGCTGACTTAAAATTTCTTTCATGGAAAACTGCCCTACTACTAGCAATAAACCTCAGCTAGAAGAGTGTCAGAGCTACAGGCACTAATGGCAGTGGAACCTTTCATCAAGACAGAGTCTCTCTATGAACTAATCCTTCCTTTATGCCAAAGGTGGTATCCAGTGTGGCCCTAAACCAAGCCATTCACTTGCCCACCTTCTTCCCAAATCCCCAGAACAAAGGAGAAAGACTCCTGCACTCTTTGGACATTCACAGGCAATTACGTTACTACTTGGATAAAACTAAGGCTTTCAGAAAAACTGACCAGCTTTTTGTAGCCTATGCTACAGGATAACAAGGAAAAGCTATCTCAAAACAGACCATTTCAAAATGGATAGGGCATTGCATACGTTTTTGCTACATTCATCATGGGAAACCAGTACCTGCTAACATTAGGTCCCACTCCACCAGGGCTACAGCTACATCAGCAGCCTTTCTCAGGGGAGGGCCAACCTAGGACATTCTGGAAGCTGCTACTTGAAGTTCATTGCACACCTTCACCAAACACCATCACTTACTCTGTACTCTAAGACTAGAGCTGGATGTTCATCATGCATAAAGCTGCAGTCATTACAGATGGGGTTATCCTGCCCTCAGGCGGGTCCCCGGTCGGCCGAATTCCAAAGTCCAGGTCTGGCGTCGGTTGTCATCGCTTCTTCCTTGACGTCAGTGTGGCAGGGGTATAAAAGAGGCAGCCAACGCCATTTTCTTCAGTCTTTCTTGCCGCGTGGTGCCCGAAGCAGAAGCAGTTCGCAAGTGCCGGTCGGCCAGCTACTGAGATTTACGAAAGTATTTCAGCCGAAGTCTTCGTGAAAGCTAAGTACCCCGTTGGGGAAACTTTTCTTGCCTCAGACCGATGTCAGACAAAGTTAATAATTGCATTTCTTGTGGGAAGCAAATACCGCATAAGGATTTCCACTCTTTCTGTATACCTTGCTTAGGCCCAGACCACGACGTCTCGGCCTGCCGTTTTTGTGCTAGATTCAACAAGCGCACTATTAAGCGCCGGGCGGAGTTTGCCCTTCAGTGTTTTGGCAAAGAATTTAATTATATCATGTCGTTGGATTCTCCGACTTCAGTTTTGAGCAAAAGTCGCAAAGATAAGGACCGACATACTAGGTCCGCACCGACTACTGAGACCACGCTTAGGCCGACTACCGGTTCTCCGGTGCTCAGCGAGACGCCTACGCAGCCCCTGAGTACCGATGACACTACATTACCGGTGTCTTCAGTACCCGAGGTCGCAGGCTCCTCGGTCCCCATTCCTACTGCAGATACCGATGCCACTCTTGGCGGGGAAACTCAGAATTTAGACAGGCCTGCCATTTCTCAAGGTGTCTTCAGGCCTTTCTCCTTCTCTATTAAAGCTTTCACTAAATCTAAAGCAGCCATGAAAACCAAAAAACAGGGTCCTCAGACTCCCTCTCAAGGCCCCATGCCTAAAAAGCAGATGCTTAAAATGGCTGAGGATTTGATTACTCTTATCAGGGGTTCTCAATCCCCCCTCTGACAAAAGGCCCAGATTAGAGGAAGACTACCCTTCCTCAGATCAAGCTTCTATTACCTCAGAACACTCTGAGGACCAGGATTTTGCCTATTCTCCTTTCGAAGACTCTGATGCAGCGGAGTCTATTCCCTCAGTCTCCCCCCCCCGAGGACTACTCTTTTGGGGAAACCCTGCATACATTAAGGGAGCACTTTCACTGGGAAGGCCAAGATTACTCAGATTCCAAAAAAAGCCTCAGGGAATTTCTTCTGCTCCCCCAGCATAGGCCCCTGGCTATCCCTCCTGTTTTAGATATATTGGATGATGTGTACACAGAAGCCAGCCTTAATCCAGATTCCTTACCTCCAGTTCCTGTTAAACCAGACCGGTATTACTGGGTTCCTGATTCTCACCAGTTCCTATATAAAAGCCATACTGCTGACCCTGAAACTATTTCACAGGGTCCCAAGGGAATTAAGGCCTCTACTGCTAAAAACCCATTACCTTCAGAGAGAGATTCCAGAGCTTTAGAAAGGTGGGGGGAAAAAGGTGTACACCTCGGCCACTTTAACCATGATGGCATTAAACTGTCAAATCCATATGTTAAAGTATCAACAGTTTTTGTTATCTCAGTTGAAAAGCAAAATGACACAACCAGAACAACCAGATTTAAGAGAGTTGCAGGATTTGTTGCATGGTGCAGAGCAAGTGAGTAAACATACCTTGCAGTGTGGTTTTGATGCTTTAGAGGCCTCATGTAGAGCTGCTGTTACAGGGTCTGTTATACGTAGGCATGCTTGGCTCAAAGAGCAAACCTTACCAGATCATGTCAAAGCTAAATTATTAGATGCACCTCTTCAAAAAGATGTATCGTTTGGTGTTAAAGCAGAGGAGGTACTAAAGACAATGGAGGAAAAAGCAAAATCAATGCAAACAGTGAAAGATTTCCTGCAGGTACAACCTCCACGTTTCAGCAGAAACTGGCCTTCAAAAAATTGGTCCTTTCCAGCCACGGACAGGCCTCAAAGGGGCAGATACAGACGCCCAAGGGGTAGAGGGCAACCTCAAGGATCTTTCAGAGCCAGACAGTGGCAAGCACCAACCCCAAGAGGTGGAGAAGATAGATCACAGTCATTCAGAAAACAGACACAATGACTTCCCCCTACACCTGCCAAGCAAAGCTTTAATGGCAGCACCTTTGGGTGGAAAACTGGCATTATTCTCAAAAAATTGGCATATTGTTACAAAAGACAAATGGATTCTGGACATTATAGACAGAGGCTACAGGTTCCACTTTCACACCCTTCCAAAAATGAGAGGCATGCCAAACCTGCCACAAAATCAAAGGGCAGAGGCACAAAAACAAATTTCAGCTCTCATGGACATGAAAGCGATTCAAGAGGTACCTACAAAAGAACAAGGTCAGGGGTTTTATTCCAGACTATTCCTGGTACCAAGGAAAGACAAAGATTGGAGACCTATCTTAGACCTATCCACCCTAAACACATATCTACAGGTGCCAATATTCAAGATGCTCACATTACAGCAGCTTCTTCCCATGCTGGGCAAGGAGTCTTGGCTGGTAACATTGGACGTCAAGGAGGCATACCTGCATGTCCCTATCAGACAAGATTGCAGAAGATACCTCAGATTTCTTGCAGGTTCAACCCATTATCAATTCTATGCATTGCCCTTTGGCTTATCTACTGCGCCCAGAGTGTTTACAAAATGCCTGGCATCAGTAATCGCCTTCTGCAGACTACAAGGAATACAAATCTACCCATATCTGGACGACTGCCTGATCCAAGCGGACAGCAAGGACATACTTCTGCAGCACCTGGCGTTTGTAATAAAACTGTTGAACTTCCTGGGATACACAGTCAACAAAAAGAAATCAAAACTAATACCCTCTCAACAAATAATTTTCCTGGGTGCCAGCTTGAACACAACCACCCAGATGGCCTACCTCACGCCAGACAAACAAGGGCAACTGTCTCAATACTTCAGCAAAATGGCAACTTTCACCAGGCTAACTGCAAGGAAAGTCCTGCAGGCTCTGGGATTCATGGCATCTTGCATCCTACTAATCCCATGTGCAAAGCTGCATATGAGGAAACTTCAATGGTACCTAAAAACTTATGGTCTCAACACAGCCACAGCTTGGAAACAATTATACCACTCATTCCATGCCTTCAAAAGGAATTTTTGTGGTGGGCTCAAGCATGCCAAAGAAACACAGGTCTCCCTTTCTGTGTACCTCAAGCAACTCAAATCATCACAACAGACGCCTCAGACTATGCCTGGGGAGCACACATGACAGATCAGTGCATTCAGGGAAAATGGTCCCAAAAAGAGAAGCACCTACACATCAACCAAAAGGAAATGCTAGCCGTGCAAAATGCTATTATGACCTTCAAAGACCTACTGCATCCAGGCCAGCTATTGATATGGACAGACAACACCACAGTGATGTGGTACATAAACAAACAGGGGGGAACTCATTCATACCTCCTGTGCAGGCAAGCCATGACCCTATGGAACACAGCACTGGAATTGCAAATTCAACTACAGGCACAATTCCTGCCAGGGAAGGAAAACACACTGGCAGACAACCTAAGCAGAAATATGACAGATCCACATGAATGGAAGTTGCATCCTCAAGTTTTCACAAAGATAACTCAGGCATGGGGACAGCCAGACATAGATCTCTTTGCTACCCACAGAAATTACCAGTTGAAAAAATTGTGTTCAAGGACCTATCATCCACAGGCCTGGAAAGTGGATGCACTTTCTTTCAATTGGACAACATTGACAGTTTATGCCTTCCCTCCTATTCCTCTGCTGCCCAAAGTTCTACTAAAAGCCAGAGCAGAGAGGCCGAAAATGATTCTCATTGCTCCAGACTGGCCAAGACAACACTGGTATCTGCTCCTGAAGAGCCTGACACATTCCCCACCATGGATCCTACCTCTAGTCCCTCTTCTGTTGTCCCAGCACAACTACAAAACCCTTCACAGCCAGCTCAAAACCCTAAACCTAGCTGCATGGAGAATTCCTTGATTTCCCAACAGACTCTCCTCTCCAAGGAGGTGCAGGATGTCATCTTGGAGGCCAGAAGACCTTCTACTAGAAAAGCCTACTCCGCCAAATGGAAACGATTTTGTGCCTGGAATCAAGAAAAGGGCCAGAATCCTTGGGTAATAAATATACCTCAAATTTTACAGTACCTAGCTGAGATGTTAAACAGTGGACTTTCCTTCTCCTCTATCAAGATCCACGTTTCAGCCATTTCTGCACAATACAACACAGATCCTCCTTTGTTCTCACATCCTCTCTTAAGGCAGTTCCTCAGAGGGGCAAAGAATATAAAACCCCCAAGGAAACCACCAGTCCCTGCTTGGGATCTCAACTTCGTATTGGAAAAGCTGACCCTTCCTCCCTTTGAGCCAGCTTCTTCAACAGAACTACAATACTTGTCATGGAAAACAGCCTTTCTTCTGGCTATCACCTCAGCACGCAGGGTTTCGGAGCTACAGGCCCTCATGGCTGTACAACCATTCATCATTTTCCATCAGGACAGAGTTTCATTACGAACCAACCCAACCTTTATGCCAAAGGTAGTATCCAGTGTAGCTTTGAATCAGACTATCCACTTACCTACCTTTTACCCAAATCCACAAAACAAAGGGGAAAGACTACCACATTCCTTGGACATTCACAGACAACTTCGTTGTTATTTGGACAGGACAAAGCCATTCAGGAAAGGCTATTTCCAAACAGACAATTTCAAAATGGATAGCCCACTGCATATGCTTTTGTTACTCATTTCATGGAAAGACTGTGCCTGCATGCATCAGATCCCACTCCACCAGGGCCACAGCTACCTCTGCAGCTTTCCTCAGGGGGGTCCCTACCAAGGACATTTTGGAAGCAGCCACTTGGAGTTCAGTGCACACTTTCTCCAAGCACTATCACCTACCACTATACTCTAAATCTAGAGTGGGTTTTGCCACAGCAGTCTTGCAGGGCATCCTCGCTCCTCCTAGTTCCACTTAGTGCCTACCACCCCTACTTAGCTTTGGGATTCTTCCCATCTGTAATGACTGCAGCTATATGCACGATGAAGATAGTACAGTTTTGTACCTACCATAAATGTAGATGTTCGAGTGCTCATACAGCTGCAGTCCAGGTTACCCCCCCCTCCGTCCCCTCTTAGGAAAGGCCTTATGACAAACACCTTATCATACAACCTATTTGGGGTATTCTCTTATGGTGTATTTGCTTGCAACTACTGTTTTTTGATTATTCTATATTGCATGTTTGCATAAATTTATGTTTTGCCTTCCTTCTGGGGGCACCTGACATCTGGGGCAAGAAAAACTGAAGAAAATGGCGTCGGCTGCCTCTTTTATACCCCTGCCGCACTGACGTCAGGGAATAAGCGACAACAACTGACGCCAGACCTGGACTTTGAAATTCGGCCGACCGGGGACCCGCCTGACAGCAGGATTACCCCATCTGTAATGACTGCAGCTGTATGAGCACTCGAACATCTACATTTATGGTAGGTACAAAACTGTACTTTTTGCCACTGCAGTTTTGCAGGGCTTACTAGCTCCTTCTAACCCTGTCTAACTCCACCACCCATCCTTAGCTTTGGGATTCAACCCAAGTGTGATGACTGCAGCAGGGTAACACGATGAACATAGTACAGTTTTGTACCTACCATAAATGTAGATGTTAGAGTGTTCACCCTGCTGCAGTCCAGGTTACCCTCCCTCCATCCCCTCTGAACTAGCTAAACTTCTCAACCACCCTGTCCTATACTACCTCTGTGGTGTATTTGCTTGTGCCTAAGGGTTTTGTTTTATTTTTATATAGCTATATGTGTGTGTGTGTGTATATATATATATATATATATATATATATATATATATATATATATATATATATATATATATATATATATATATATATATATATATATATGTATGTATGTATGTATATATATATATATATATATATATATATATATATATATATATACATATATATATATATTGCCTACCTATTGGGGGCACCTGACATCTGGGGCAAGAAAAACTGAAGAAAATGTTGTCGGATGCCTATTGTATACCCCTGGCGAACTGATGTCAGGGAAGAAGCGACAGCAACCGACGCCGGACCAAGACTTTGGAATTCGGGCTGACTGCGGGACCGCCTGACGGCAGGATAACCCAAGTGTGATGACTGCAGCAGGGTGAACACTCAACATCTACATTTATGGTAGGTACAAAACTGTACTTTTATTCCTAAACCTGTCAAAGGCCTTTGACATAGTCTCCCAGACTCTACTTCTGTCTGGCCTCAATTTGTCCAACTCTGCTTTTAGCTGGTTCTGTAGCTACCTATTCAACTGGCTTCAGTCTGTAAAATGGCTCTCTGCTTCCTCTCCCTTCCTCCCAGTCCAAACCGGGGTCCCCCAAGGCTCCATTCTTGGACCCTACTTTTTAACATTTTCACTAACAACCTTTACACATTCTGTCCTCACTAATACAATATACTGATGGTAACTCTAGCATAATCTCCTCTCTGACAATCCCTCCCACCTTCTCACCCTTACCCAAGAATCTCTCCACTCAGTTGAAAAATGGCTGACAACCAACCAACTCCTACTCACCCCTAAGAAAACCAAACTCCTCCTCCTCTTCTTCCCTAAATCTCTGTCACAGCACAAATCTACCTTCACTATCATCTCCCTCAATAACACAACCATCAAGGTAGATCCTCACACAAAACTAATAGGAGTCATAATAGATTATCAACAAAAATTCGATCTCCACTTCCAACAGTGCATCAAAAAGACTCATCAAAAACTGGGTTGTTCTATAAGAACAATAAATTCCTCACAAAACAATCAAAACTCTCTCTAACACAAACCTATCTACTACCCACCCTATTATATACTGCACTAAAAAATGAATGAACAGTTCAAAGAAAGCACAAATCCAATCACAAATCCTTGATCCGCACAGGGTACTTAAATAAATTTGACTCTTGAGTCCATAACAAAAAGAAAATAAAATGACTTTGCAGTCAACGAATAAAATGGCTTTGCAGTCCACTAACACGATTCCACAAGCACTGCGTTTTCGTTTAAACAACTTCATCAGATGGAGACAAATGCATACCTACACATACCACTCCTTATATTCTCTTTCAGATAATTAGAACAGATAATTAATTAAAATGAAAAAGCAAACACTTACACATTTAAAGGGCTAGAACATAATAAGCATTCAGCACATACATTAAATACAACGTGATACTTAATTCTCCCACTACAATCCTACTGCTTTCATAATTTAATATAAAACATAATAAACAATAAACAATAATAATAAAAATACAATAATTAAAACAATCTAAACTTGCAAAGGTCATAATAGCAGCATAGTCAGTTTAAAACATACTAGGTCCAATAAAACCTACTTGTTTTGCATTTCCTCATATAATATTATAATATTAAAAAAATATTTTAAAATAATTTTAAATAGATCAATAAAGCAAACAGATAGCAATTGAAGAAGGTCACATAAAGAGAAAACATTTTTTAAAAAAAGGAAAAAACATTTTTAAAGCTTGGCAGATCTCAACTTAAGAACAAGTGCCAATGAAATGGCATCATTTAAACCTGGAGGTTTATTTGCCTCAAGTGAAAGCTGCCACAATAACTCTTTATATTCAATTGAGGTTTCCCATGGGCCACCACTTACATCTTTTTCCACCACTTCCAACACAAAGAAGATAAATTTAGCTTCCTGACAAGTTAATTTATGACGGCATAAAGCATTGTTAGTTCATTTTGTTTTCATCTCATAATAATGTTCATATATTCTGTTTCTTAGCTTTCTTTCCGATTTCCCTATATAAAATGCATCACAATGGTCACACAAGCCTATATACACAATCCCAGAGGTATGACAGTTAGCAAAATATTTACTCTGAATTAATCAATCCCTACTCTCTATAAAGATAGTTTGCTTAGTACAAATATAGGGGCATTGGGAACACCTTCCACATTTGAAGGTTCCCAATTTACTTTCCATAACTTTTTTCATACCGTGTTTACCCTCTAAGATAGTCTTTAAACTTTTGCCCCTTCTATATGTACATTTCAAAGGTTCTTCAGAAATACATTTCAGGTCTGAAATCTGTCCAAACCTATACCATTCATCCTCCAGAATCTTCTTTATTCTAGGTGCACTACTGTTATAATCCACTACAAAATTACCTGCACCTTCATAATTATGCTTTCTAGGTTTTGTCTCATTCAAGACTAGTTTTGAACCTAAGATGGGTTTAAATTTGTCATATCTTGCTTCCCTGACTTATTTCTCTATGGTCTCAAGATTTTTAGGGTAGCCTCGATCAATAAACATATTGTACAAAACCTTAACACTCTTCATCAAAGTCACTCTCTTGATGTCCTACGGCTACCCCTCACATATTGCCCCTTAATTATGCCTTTTTTCTGATAATGGGGGTGGGCACTGTTGAAAGCCAAGTATGAATTAGAGAATGTTTCCTTTCTAAAAATCTTTGAATAAAAACTACCCTCTTCTTTGCCTATAGTAATATCCAAATAATTTAAGAAGTTTTTCTTAATGTCACCTCCCCTTACACACACAGCTACAATCTCTAGTACAAAAAACTTAAATTGATGTTGATCACTATTAGACCACACATGCTTAGCCAGCGCATTCATTTCTTTGTTGTTCGTGATGTCTTATAAATGCTCAAGCACCTGTTCTCTAAAGGAACGGTTAGTCTTCCCAGCATAATATGCACCACAGCATGTACAGAAGGTATAGTACATTATATTCTTAGTGCAATCAGCATAAAATGAAAACTCTACAACACACCTGTGTG